>NW_023330648.1:0-70518 GCF_011100685.1 Canis lupus familiaris | reverse complement strand
TAGCTGCATTCCTTGACAGTGTGAAGGTAGCAGTATTCTGAGTAAGGCGGTTCCGAGATTACCACTCTACTGCACCTAGATACCCTCCAGGTCTGCATTGTTACTGCGTCGTCTCAGAAGCCTGTGGCAAACGTCTCTGGTGAAGACCTGAGAAACTCACTCTGCAGGCAGTGTGGAACTGTGAGGGACTGAGGGTGAGCTCAACTCTCAGAAGTAAGATGCTTTTGGACAAGGCTTTCAGCTACATTCTCTCTATGGAACTTAGTATGTAGCACCAGTCTACCCACGAATTACTAGGCAATCGCTGGAATGAGCTTGGAGGCACTAGTTCTTGTGTGCCGGAGATTCCAATTACCTCTCCCAACACTTCCTCAAACAGCGAGCCTAGGCCTTTTAGAAGTGAAAGGAACCAGCAGGCTGGATGGGGGGTACAGGCCTTCTCAACTCTCAGAAGTGTGTATGCAGGGGAGACAGATGTCTGCTACCCACTCGACATGGGAGTTGGAAACTACTACACTCTGATTGAAGAAGGCTTGGAAATCGCTGTATTCAACTCAGATACACGGAGTTCAGGCCCAATGCTTACACATGCTTTTCCCAACCTCTCTCAGCCACTAACATTAGGATGTTAGCAGCTGCGCCTACAGTCAGGCAGGATGCGGGGGTTCTGCCCTGTCCTCAGCTCTCCAGGGAAGCATGCCTAGAAGCCAGCTCTCAACTAGCTGCATTCTTATGGCAGTGTGAAGGTAGCAGTATTCTGAGTCAGGAGGTTCCCAGATTACCACTCTACTGCACCTGGAGATACCCTCCAGGTCTGCATTGTTAACTTGCGTCTCAGAAGCCTGTGGCAAACGTCTCTGGTGAAGACGTGCGAAACTCACTCTGCAGGCAGTGTGGAACTGTGAGGGACTGAGGGTGAGCTCAACTCTCAGAAGTAAGATTTTTGGACAAGGCGTTCAACTACCTCACATATGGAACTTAGTATGTAGCACCAGTCTACCCCAGGAATTACTGGAAATCGCTTGATTGAGCTTGGAGGCACTCGTCTTGTGTGCCGGGAGATTCCAGTTACCTCTCCCAACACTTCGTCAAGCAGCGAGCCTAGGCCTTTTGGAAGCGAAAGGTAGCGGCAGGATGTAGGGTTACAGGCCATAAGCTCAACTCTCAGAAGTGTGTATGCATGGGAGGCAGATGTCTGCTACCCACTCGGACATGGGTTGGAACCTAGCTACACTCTATTGAAGAAGGATTTGGAAATCGCTGTATTCAACTCAGATACACGGGTTCAGGCCCAATGCTTACACATGCTTTTCCCACAACCTATCCCAGCCACTAACATAAGGAGTTAGCAGGTACTCTACAGTCAGCAGGATGCGGGAGGGTTGCCCTGTCCTCAGCTCTCACAGGGAAGCATGCCTTGAGCCAGCTCTCAACTAGCTGCATTCTTATGACAGTGTGAAGGTAGCAGTATTCTGAGTAAGGAGGTTCCCAGATTACCACTCTACTGCACCTGGAGATACCCTCCAGGTCTGCATTGTTAACTTGCGTCTCAGAAGCCTCTGGCAAACGTCTCTGGTGAAGACGTGCGAAACTCACTCTGCAGGCAGTGTGGAACTGTGAGGGACTGAGGGTGAGCTCAACTCTCAGAAGTAAGATTTTTTGGACAAGGCGTTCAGCTACCTTCTCACGTATGGAACTTAGTATGTAGCACCAGTCTACCCCAGGAATTACTAGGAAATCGCTGATTGAGCTTGGAGGCACTAGTCTTGTGTGCCGGGAGATTCCAGTTACCTCTCCCAACACTTCGTCAAGCAGCGAGCCTAGGCCTTTTGGAAGCGAAAGGTAGCGCAGGCGGATGGGGAGGTACAGGCCTAAGCTCAACTCTCAGAAGTGTGTATGCATGGGAGAGATGTCTGCTACCCACTCGGACATGGGAGTTGGAACCTAGCTACACTCTATTGAAGAAGGATTTGGAAATCGCTGTATTCAACTCAGATACACGGGAGTTCAGGCCCAATGCTTACACATGCTTTTCCCACAACCTATCCCAGCCACTAACATAGGAGTTAGCAGGTACGTCTACAGTCAGGCAGGATGCGGGAGGGTTCTGCCCTGTCCTCAGCTCTCACAGGGAAGCATGCCTAGAAGCCAGCTCTCAACTAGCTGCATTCTTATGACAGTGTGAAGGTAGCAGTATTCTGAGTAAGGAGGTTCCCAGATTACCACTCTACTGCACCTGGAGATACCCTCCAGGTCTGCATTGTTAACTTGCGTCTCAGAAGCCTGGCAAACGTCTCTGGTGAAGACGTGCGAAACTCACTCTGCAGGCAGTGTGGAACTGTGAGGGACTGAGGGTGAGCTCAACTCTCAGAGTAAGATGATTTTGGACAAGGCGTTCAGCTACCTTCTCACTATGGAACTTAGTATGTAGCACCAGTCTACCCCAGGAATTACTGGAAAATCGCTGGATTGAGCTTGGAGGCACTAGTTTGTGTGCCGGCAGATTCCAGTTACCTCTCCCAACACTTCGGTGAAGCAGCGAGCCTAGGCCTTTTGGAAGCGAAAGGTAGCTGTCAGGGCAGGAGGTAGGGTTACAGGCCATAAGCTCAACTCCAGAAGTGGGTATGCATGGGAGGCAGATGTCTGCTACCCACTCGGACATGCGAGTAGGAACCTAGCTACACTCTGATGAAGAAGGACTTTGGAAATCGCTGTATTCAACTCAGATACACGTGGGTTCAGCACAACGATTCCACATGCTTTGTCTCACAACCTTTCCCTGCCACTAACCATGAGGACGTTAGCAGCTCCTTCTACAGTCAGCAGGATGCGGGAGGGTTGTCCCTGTCCTCAGCTATCACAGGGAAGCATGCCTTGAAGCCAGCTGTCAACTAGCTGCATTCTTATGGCAGGGTGAAGGTAAGCAGTATTCTGAGACAGGAGGTTCCCAGATTACCACTCTACTGCACACCTGGAGATAACCCTCCAGGTCTGCATTGTTAACTTGCGTCTACAGAAGCCTCTGGCAAACGTCTCTGGGGAAGACGTGTGAAACTCACTCTGCAGGCAGTGTGGAACTGTGAGGGACTGACGGTGAGCTCAACTCTCAGAAGTAAGATGTTTTTGGACAAGGTGTTCAAGTACCTACTCACGTATGGAACTTAGTATGTAGCACCAGTCAACCACAGGAATTACTAGGAAATCGCTGGATTGAGCTTGGAGGCACTCGTCTTGTGTGCCGGGAGATTCCAATTACCTCTCCCAACACTTGCGTCAAGCAGCAAGCCTAGGCCTTTTGGAAGCGAAAGGTAGCAGCAAGCAGGATGTGGGGTTACAGGCCATAAGCTCAACTCTCAGAAGTGTGTATGTATGGGAGGCAGATGTCTGCTACCCACTCGGACATGGGAGTTGGAACCTAGCTACACTCCTATTGAAGGAGTTGGAAATCGCTGTATTCAACTCAGCTACACGGGAGTTCAGGCCCAATGCTTACACATGCTTTTCCCACAACCTATCCCAGCCACTAACATGAGGATGTTAGCAGGAACGTCTACAGTCAGGCAGGATGCGGGAGGGTTCTGCCCTGTCCTCAGCTCTCACAGGGAAGCATGCCTAGAAGCCAGCACTCAACTAGCTGCATTCTTATGACAGTGTGAAGGTAGCAGTATTCTGAGACAGGAGGTTCCCAGATTACCACTCTACTGCACCTGGAGATACCCTCCAGGTCTGCATTGTTAACTTGCGTCTCAGAAGCCTCTGGCAAACGTCTCTGGGGAAGACGTGTGAAACTCACTCTGCAGGCAGTGTGGAACTGTGAGGGACTGAGGGTGAGCTCAACTCTCAGAAGTAAGATGTTTTTGGACAAGGTGTTCAAGTACCTACTCACGTATGGAACTTAGTATGTAGCACCAGTCTACCACAGGAATTACTAGGAAATCGCTGGATTGAGCTTGGAGGCACTCGTCTTGTGTGCCGGGAGATTCCAATTACCTCTCCCAACACTTGCGTCAAGCAGCGAGCCTAGGCCTTTTGGAAGCGAAAGGTGGCTGCAGGCAGGATGTAGGGTTACTGGCCATAAGCTCAACTCTCAGAAGTGTGTATGCATGGGAGGCAGATGTCTGCTACCCACTAGGACATGGGAGTTGGAACCTAGCTACACTCCTATTGAAGGAGTTGGAAATCGCTGTATTCAACTCAGCTACACGGGAGTTCAGGCCCAATGCTTACACATGCTTTTCCCACAACCTATCCCAGCCACTACATGAGGATGTTAGCAGGTACGTCTACAGTCAGGCAGGATGCGGGAGGGTTCTGACTGTCCTCAGCTCTCACAGGGAAGCATGCCTAGAAGCCAGCTCTCAACTAGCTGCATTCTTATGGCAGTGTGAAGGTAGCAGGATTCTGAGTAAGGAGGTTCCCAGATTACCACTCTACTGCACCTGGAGATACCCTCCAGGTCTGCATTGTTAACTTGCGTCTCAGAAGCCTCTGGCAAACGTCTCTGGTGAAGACGTGCGAAACTCACTCTGCAGGCAGTGTGGAACTGTGAGGGACTGAGGGTGAGCTCAACTCTCAGAAGTAAGATGTTTTGGGACAAGGCGTTCAACTACCTACTCACGTATGGAACTTAGTATGTAGCACCAGTCTACCACAGGAATTACTAGGAAATCGCTGAATTGAGCTTGGAGGCACTCGTCTTGTGTGCCGGGAGATTCCAGTTACCTCTCCCAACACTTGCGTCAAGCAGCGAGCCTAGGCCTTTTGGAAGCGAAAGGTAGCGGCAGGCCGGATGTAGGGTTACAGGCCATGAGCTCAACTCTCAGAAGTGTGTATGCATGGGAGGCAGATGTCTGCTACCCACTCGGACATGGGAGTTGGAACCTAGCTACACTCCTATTGAAGAAGGATGTTGGAAATCGCTGTATTCAACTCAGCTACACGGGAGTTCAGGCCCAATGCTTACACATGCTTTTCCCACAACCTATCCCAGCCACTAACATGAGGATGTTAGCAGGAACGTCTACAGTCAGGCAGGATGCGGGAGGGTACTGCCCTGTCCTCAGCTCTCACAGGGAAGCATGCCTAGAAGCCAGCACTCAACTAGCTGCATTCTTATGACAGTGTGAAGGTAGCAGTATTCTGAGTAAGGAGGTTCCCAGATTACCACTCTACTGCCCCTGGAGATACCCTCCAGGTCTGCATTGTTAACTTGCGTCTCATAGCCTCTGGCAAACGTCTCTGGTGAAGACGTGCGAAACTCACTCTGCAGGCAGTGTGGAACTGTGAGGGACTGAGGGTGAGCTCAACTCTCAGAAGTAAGATGATTTTGGACAAGGCGTTCAGCTACCTTCTCACATATGGAACTTAGTATGTAGCACCATTCTACCCCAGGAATTACTGGAAAATCGCTGGATTGAGCTTGGAGGCACTAGTTTGTGTGCCGGCAGATTCCAGTTACCTCTCCCAACACTTCGGTGAAGCAGCGAGCCTAGGCCTTTTGGAAGCGAAAGGTAGCTGCAGGCAGGAGGTAGGGTTACAGGCCATAAGCTCAACTCTCAGAAGTGGGTATGCATGGGAGGCAGATGTCTGCTACCCACTCGGACATGCGAGTAGGAACCTAGCTACACTCTGATGAAGAAGGACTTTGGAAATCGCTGTATTCAACTCAGATACACGTGGGTTCAGGCACAACGATTCCACATGCTTTTCTCACAACCTTTCCCTGCCACTAACATGAGGACTTTAGCAGCTCCTTCTACAGTCAAGCAGGATGCGGGAGGGTTGTGCCCTGTCCTCAGCTATCACAGGGAAGCATGCCTTGAAGCCAGCTGTCAACTAGCTGCATTCTTATGGCAGGTTGAAGGTAGCAGTATTCTGAGACAGGAGGTTCCCAGATTACCACTCTACTGCACCTGGAGATACCCTCCAGGTCTGCATTGTTAACTTGCGTCTCAGAAGCCTCTGGCAAACGTCTCTGGGGAAGACGTGTGAAACTCACTCTGCAGGCAGTGTGGAACTGTGAGGGACTGACGGTGAGCTCAACTCTCAGAAGTAAGATGTTTTTGGACAAGGTGTTCAAGTACCTACTCACGTATGGAACTTAGTATGTAGCACCAGTCAACCACAGGAATTACTAGGAAATCGCTGGATTGAGCTTGGAGGCACTCGTCTTGTGTGCCGGGAGATTCCAGTTACCTCTCCCAACACTTGCGTCAAGCAGCGAGCCTAGGCCTTTTGGAAGCGAAAGGTAGCGGCAGGCCGGATGTAGGGTTACAGGCCATGAGCTCAACTCTCAGAAGTGTGTATGCATGGGAGGCAGATGTCTGCTACCCACTCGGACATGGGAGTTGGAACCTAGCTACACTCCTATTGAAGAGGATGTTGGAAATCGCTGTATTCAACTCAGCTACACGGGAGTTCAGGCCCAATGCTTACACATGCTTTTCCCACAACCTATCCCAGCCACTAACATGAGGATGTTAGCAGGAACGTCTACAGTCAGGCAGGATGCGGGAGGGTACTGCCCTGTCCTCAGCTCTCACAGGGAAGCATGCCTAGAAGCCAGCACTCAACTAGCTGCATTCTTATGACAGTGTGAAGGTAGCAGTATTCTGAGTAAGGAGGTTCCCAGATTACCACTCTACTGCCCCTGGAGATACCCTCCAGGTCTGCATTGTTAACTTGCGTCTCATAGCCTCTGGCAAACGTCTCTGGTGAAGACGTGCGAAACTCACTCTGCAGGCAGTGTGGAACTGTGAGGGACTGAGGGTGAGCTCAACTCTCAGAAGTAAGATGTTTTTGGACAAGGTGTTCAAGTACCTACTCACGTATGGAACTTAGTATGTAGCACCAGTCTACCACAGGAATTACTAGGAAATCGCTGGATTGAGCTTGGAGGCACTCGTCTTGTGTGCCGGGAGATTCCAATTACCTCTCCCAACACTTGCGTCAAGCAGCGAGCCTAGGCCTTTTGGAAGCGAAAGGTGGCTGCAGGCAGGATGTAGGGTTACTGGCCATAAGCTCAACTCTCAGAAGTGTGTATGCATGGGAGGCAGATGTCTGCTACCCACTAGGACATGGGAGTTGGAACCTAGCTACACTCCTATTGAAGGAGTTGGAAATCGCTGTATTCAACTCAGCTACACGGGAGTTCAGGCCCAATGCTTACACATGCTTTTCCCACAACCTATCCCAGCCACTAACATGAGGATGTTAGCAGGTACGTCTACAGTCAGGCAGGATGCGGGAGGGTTCTGACTGTCCTCAGCTCTCACAGGGAAGCATGCCTAGAAGCCAGCTCTCAACTAGCTGCATTCTTATGGCAGTGTGAAGGTAGCAGGATTCTGAGTAAGGAGGTTCCCAGATTACCACTCTACTGCACCTGGAGATACCCTCCAGGTCTGCATTGTTAACTTGCGTCTCAGAAGCCTCTGGCAAACGTCTCTGGTGAAGACGTGTGAAACTCACTCTGCAGGCAGTGTGGAACTGTGAGGGACTGAGGGTGAGCTCAACTCTCAGAAGTAAGATGTTTTGGGACAAGGCGTTCAACTACCTACTCACGTATGGAACTTAGTATGTAGCACCAGTCTACCACAGGAATTACTAGGAAATCGCTGAATTGAGCTTGGAGGCACTCGTCTTGTGTGCCGGGAGATTCCAGTTACCTCTCCCAACACTTGCGTCAAGCAGCGAGCCTAGGCCTTTTGGAAGCGAAAGGTAGCGGCAGGCCGGATGTAGGGTTACAGGCCATGAGCTCAACTCTCAGAAGTGTGTATGCATGGGAGGCAGATGTCTGCTACCCACTCGGACATGGGAGTTGGAACCTAGCTACACTCCTATTGAAGAAGGATGTTGGAAATCGCTGTATTCAACTCAGCTACACGGGAGTTCAGGCCCAATGCTTACACATGCTTTTCCCACAACCTATCCCAGCCACTAACATGAGGATGTTAGCAGGAACGTCTACAGTCAGGCAGGATGCGGGAGGGTACTGCCCTGTCCTCAGCTCTCACAGGGAAGCATGCCTAGAAGCCAGCACTCAACTAGCTGCATTCTTATGACAGTGTGAAGGTAGCAGTATTCTGAGTAAGGAGGTTCCCAGATTACCACTCTACTGCCCCTGGAGATACCCTCCAGGTCTGCATTGTTAACTTGCGTCTCATAGCCTCTGGCAAACGTCTCTGGTGAAGACGTGCGAAACTCACTCTGCAGGCAGTGTGGAACTGTGAGGGACTGAGGGTGAGCTCAACTCTCAGAAGTAAGATGATTTTGGACAAGGCGTTCAGCTACCTTCTCACATATGGAACTTAGTATGTAGCACCATTCTACCCCAGGAATTACTGGAAAATCGCTGGATTGAGCTTGGAGGCACTAGTTTGTGTGCCGGCAGATTCCAGTTACCTCTCCCAACACTTCGGTGAAGCAGCGAGCCTAGGCCTTTTGGAAGCGAAAGGTAGCTGCAGGCAGGAGGTAGGGTTACAGGCCATAAGCTCAACTCTCAGAAGTGGGTATGCATGGGAGGCAGATGTCTGCTACCCACTCGGACATGCGAGTGGGAACCTAGCTACACTCTGATGAAGAAGGACTTTGGAAATCGCTGTATTCAACTCAGATACACGTGGGTTCAGGCACAACGATTCCACATGCTTTTCTCACAACCTTTCCCTGCCACTAACATGAGGACGTTAGCAGCTCCTTCTACAGTCAAGCAGGATGCGGGAGGGTTGTGCCCTGTCCTCAGCTCTCACAGGGAAGCATGCCTTGAAGCCAGCTGTCAACTAGCTGCATTCTTATGGCAGGGTGAAGGTAGCAGTATTCTGAGACAGGAGGTTCCCAGATTACCACTCTACTGCACCTGGAGATACCCTCCAGGTCTGCATTGTTAACTTGCGTCTCAGAAGCCTCTGGCAAACGTCTCTGGGGAAGACGTGTGAAACTCACTCTGCAGGCAGTGTGGAACTGTGAGGGACTGAGGGTGAGCTCAACTCTCAGAAGTAAGATGTTTTTGGACAAGGTGTTCAAGTACCTACTCACGTATGGAACTTAGTATGTAGCACCAGTCTACCACAGGAATTACTAGGAAATCGCTGGATTGAGCTTGGAGGCACTCGTCTTGTGTGCCGGGAGATTCCAATTACCTCTCCCAACACTTGCGTCAAGCAGCGAGCCTAGGCCTTTTGGAAGCGAAAGGTAGCTGCAGGCAGGATGTAGGGTTACTGGCCATAAGCTCAACTCTCAGAAGTGTGTATGCATGGGAGGCAGATGTCTGCTACCCACTAGGACATGGGAGTTGGAACCTAGCTACACTCCTATTGAAGGAGTTGGAAATCGCTGTATTCAACTCAGCTACACGGGAGTTCAGGCCCAATGCTTACACATGCTTTTCCCACAACCTATCCCAGCCACTAACATGAGGATGTTAGCAGGTACGTCTACAGTCAGGCAGGATGCGGGAGGGTTCTGCCCTGTCCTCAGCTCTCACAGGGAAGCATGCCTAGAAGCCAGCTCTCAACTAGCTGCATTCTTATGGCAGTGTGAAGGTAGCAGGATTCTGAGTAAGGAGGTTCCCAGATTACCACTCTACTGCACCTGGAGATACCCTCCAGGTCTGCATTGTTAACTTGCGTCTCAGAAGCCTCTGGCAAACGTCTCTGGTGAAGACGTGCTGAAACTCACTCTGCAGGCAGTGTGGAACTGTGAGGGACTGAGGGTGAGCTCAACTCTCAGAAGTAAGATGTTTTGGACAAGGCGTTCAACTACCTACTCACGTATGGAACTTAGTATGTAGCACCAGTCTACCACAGGAATTACTAGGAAATCGCTGAATTGAGCTTGGAGGCACTCGTCTTGTGTGCCGGGAGATTCCAGTTACCTCTCCCAACACTTGCGTCAAGCAGCGAGCCTAGGCCTTTTGGAAGCGAAAGGTAGCGGCAGGCCGGATGTAGGGTTACAGGCCATGAGCTCAACTCTCAGAAGTGTGTATGCATGGGAGGCAGATGTCTGCTACCCACTCGGACATGGGAGTTGGAACCTAGCTACACTCCTATTGAAGAAGGATGTTGGAAATCGCTGTATTCAACTCAGCTACACGGGAGTTCAGGCCCAATGCTTACACATGCTTTTCCCACAACCTATCCCAGCCACTAACATGAGGATGTTAGCAGGAACGTCTACAGTCAGGCAGGATGCGGGAGGGTACTGCCCTGTCCTCAGCTCTCACAGGGAAGCATGCCTAGAAGCCAGCACTCAACTAGCTGCATTCTTATGACAGTGTGAAGGTAGCAGTATTCTGAGTAAGGAGGTTCCCAGATTACCACTCTACTGCCCCTGGAGATACCCTCCAGGTCTGCATTGTTAACTTGCGTCTCATAGCCTCTGGCAAACGTCTCTGGTGAAGACGTGCGAAACTCACTCTGCAGGCAGTGTGGAACTGTGAGGGACTGAGGGTGAGCTCAACTCTCAGAAGTAAGATGATTTTGGACAAGGCGTTCAGCTACCTTCTCACATATGGAACTTAGTATGTAGCACCATTCTACCCCAGGAATTACTGGAAAATCGCTGGATTGAGCTTGGAGGCACTAGTTTGTGTGCCGGCAGATTCCAGTTACCTCTCCCAACACTTCGGTGAAGCAGCGAGCCTAGGCCTTTTGGAAGCGAAAGGTAGCTGCAGGCAGGAGGTAGGGTTACAGGCCATAAGCTCAACTCTCAGAAGTGGGTATGCATGGGAGGCAGATGTCTGCTACCCACTCGGACATGCGAGTAGGAACCTAGCTACACTCTGATGAAGAAGGACTTTGGAAATCGCTGTATTCAACTCAGATACACGTGGGTTCAGGCACAACGATTCCACATGCTTTTCTCACAACCTTTCCCTGCCACTAACATGAGGACTTTAGCAGCTCCTTCTACAGTCAAGCAGGATGCGGGAGGGTTGTGCCCTGTCCTCAGCTATCACAGGGAAGCATGCCTTGAAGCCAGCTGTCAACTAGCTGCATTCTTATGGCAGTGTGAAGGTAGCAGTATTCTGAGACAGGAGGTTCCCAGATTACCACTCTACTGCACCTGGAGATACCCTCCAGGTCTGCATTGTTAACTTGCGTCTCAGAAGCCTCTGGCAAACGTCTCTGGGGAAGACGTGTGAAACTCACTCTGCAGGCAGTGTGGAACTGTGAGGGACTGACGGGTGAGCTCAACTCTCAGAAGTAAGATGTTTTGGACAAGGTGTTCAAGTACCTACTCACGTATGGAACTTAGTATGTAGCACCAGTCTAACCACAGGAATTACTAGGAAATCGCTGGATTGAGCTTGGAGGCACTCGTCTTGTGTGCCGGGAGATTCCAGTTACCTCTCCCAACACTTGCGTCAAGCAGCGAGCCTAGGCCTTTTGGAAGCGAAAGGTAGCGGCAGGCCGGATGTAGGGTTACAGGCCATGAGCTCAACTCTCAGAAGTGTGTATGCATGGGAGGCAGATGTCTGCTACCCACTCGGACATGGGAGTTGGAACCTAGCTACACTCCTATTGAAGAAGGATGTTGGAAATCGCTGTATTCAACTCAGCTACACGGGAGTTCAGGCCCAATGCTTACACATGCTTTTCCCACAACCTATCCCAGCCACTAACATGAGGATGTTAGCAGGAACGTCTACAGTCAGGCAGGATGCGGGAGGGTACTGCCCTGTCCTCAGCTCTCACAGGGAAGCATGCCTAGAAGCCAGCACTCAACTAGCTGCATTCTTATGACAGTGTGAAGGTAGCAGTATTCTGAGTAAGGAGGTTCCCAGATTACCACTCTACTGCCCCTGGAGATACCCTCCAGGTCTGCATTGTTAACTTGCGTCTCATAGCCTCTGGCAAACGTCTCTGGTGAAGACGTGCGAAACTCACTCTGCAGGCAGTGTGGAACTGTGAGGGACTGAGGGTGAGCTCAACTCTCAGAAGTAAGATGATTTTGGACAAGGCGTTCAACTACCTACTCACGTATGGAACTTAGTATGTAGCACCATTCTACCCCAGGAATTACTAGGAAAATCGCTGGATTGAGCTTGGAGGCACTAGTCTTGTGTGCCGGCAGATTCCAGTTACCTCTCCCAACACTTCGGTGAAGCAGCGAGCCTAGGCCTTTTGGAAGCGAAAGGTAGCTGCAGGCAGGATGTAGGGTTACAGGCCATAAGCTCAACTCTCAGAAGTGTGTATGCATGGGAGGCAGATGTCTGCTACCCACTCGGACATGGGAGTTGGAACCTAGCTACACTCCTATTGAAGGAGTTGGAAATCGCTGTATTCAACTCAGCTACACGGGAGTTCAGGCCCAATGCTTACACATGCTTTTCCCACAACCTATCCCAGCCACTAACATGAGGATGTTAGCAGGAACGTCTACAGTCAGGCAGGATGCGGGAGGGTTCTGCCCTGTCCTCAGCTCTCACAGGGAAGCATGCCTAGAAGCCAGCTACTCAACTAGCTGCATTCTTATGACAGTGTGAAGGTAGCAGTATTCTGAGACAGGAGGTTCCCAGATTACCACTCTACTGCACCTGGAGATACCCTCCAGGTCTGCATTGTTAACTTGCGTCTCAGAAGCCTCTGGCAAACGTCTCTGGGGAAGACGTGTGAAACTCACTCTGCAGGCAGTGTGGAACTGTGAGGGACTGAGGGTGAGCTCAACTCTCAGAAGTAAGATGTTTTTGGACAAGGTGTTCAAGTACCTACTCACGTATGGAACTTAGTATGTAGCACCAGTCTACCACAGGAATTACTAGGAAATCGCTGGATTGAGCTTGGAGGCACTCGTCTTGTGTGCCGGGAGATTCCAATTACCTCTCCCAACACTTGCGTCAAGCAGCGAGCCTAGGCCTTTTGGAAGCGAAAGGTAGCTGCAGGCAGGATGTAGGGTTACATGGCCATAAGCTCAACTCTCAGAAGTGTGTATGCATGGGAGGCAGATGTCTGCTACCCACTAGGACATGGGAGTTGGAACCTAGCTACACTCCTATTGAAGGAGTTGGAAATCGCTGTATTCAACTCAGCTACACCGGAGTTCAGGCCCAATGCTTACACATGCTTTTCCCACAACCTATCCCAGCCACTAACATGAGGATGTTAGCAGGTACGTCTACAGTCAGGCAGGATGCGGGAGGGTTCTGCCCTGTCCTCAGCTCTCACAGGGAAGCATGCCTAGAAGCCAGCTCTCAACTAGCTGCATTCTTATGACAGTGTGAAGGTAGCAGGATTCTGAGTAAGGAGGTTCCCAGATTACCACTCTACTGCACCTGGAGATACCCTCCAGGTCTGCATTGTTAACTTGCGTCTCAGAAGCCTCTGGCAAACGTCTCTGGTGAAGACGTGCGAAACTCACTCTGCAGGCAGTGTGGAACTGTGAGGGACTGAGGGTGAGCTCAACTCTCAGAAGTAAGATGTTTTTGGACAAGGCGTTCAACTACCTACTCACGTATGGAACTTAGTATGTAGCACCAGTCTACCACAGGAATTACTAGGAAATCGCTGGAATTGAGCTTGGAGGCACTCGTCTTGTGTGCCGGGAGATTCCAGTTACCTCTCCCAACACTTGCGTCAAGCAGCGAGCCTAGGCCTTTTGGAAGCGAAAGGTAGCGGCAGGCCGGATGTAGGGTTACAGGCCATGAGCTCAACTCTCAGAAGTGTGTATGCATGGGAGGCAGATGTCTGCTACCCACTCGGACATGGGAGTTGGAACCTAGCTACACTCCTATTGAAGAAGGATGTTGGAAATCGCTGTATTCAACTCAGCTACACGGGAGTTCAGGCCCAATGCTTACACATGCTTTTCCCACAACCTATCCCAGCCACTAACATGAGGATGTTAGCAGGAACGTCTACAGTCAGGCAGGATGCGGGAGGGTACTGCCCTGTCCTCAGCTCTCACAGGGAAGCATGCCTAGAAGCCAGCACTCAACTAGCTGCATTCTTATGACAGTGTGAAGGTAGCAGTATTCTGAGTAAGGAGGTTCCCAGATTACCACTCTACTGCACCTGGAGATACCCTCCAGGTCTGCATTGTTAACTTGCGTCTCATAGCCTCTGGCAAACGTCTCTGGTGAAGACGTGCGAAACTCACTCTGCAGGCAGTGTGGAACTGTGAGGGACTGAGGGTGAGCTCAACTCTCAGAAGTAAGATGATTTTGGACAAGGCGTTCAGCTACCTTCTCACATATGGAACTTAGTATGTAGCACCATTCTACCCCAGGAATTACTGGAAAATCGCTGGATTGAGCTTGGAGGCACTAGTCTTGTGTGCCGGCAGATTCCAGTTACCTCTCCCAACACTTCGGTGAAGCAGCGAGCCTAGGCCTTTTGGAAGCGAAAGGTAGCTGCAGGCAGGAGGTAGGGTTACAGGCCATAAGCTCAACTCTCAGAAGTGGGTATGCATGGGAGGCAGATGTCTGCTACCCACTCGGACATGCGAGTGGGAACCTAGCTACACTCTGATGAAGAAGGACTTTGGAAATCGCTGTATTCAACTCAGATACACGTGGGTTCAGGCACAACGATTCCACATGCTTTTCTCACAACCTTTCCCTGCCACTAACATGAGGACTTTAGCAGCTCCTTCTACAGTCAAGCAGGATGCGGGAGGGTTGTGCCCTGTCCTCAGCTATCACAGGGAAGCATGCCTTGAAGCCAGCTGTCAACTAGCTGCATTCTTATGGCAGGTTGAAGGTAGCAGTATTCTGAGACAGGAGGTTCCCAGATTACCACTCTACTGCACCTGGAGATACCCTCCAGGTCTGCATTGTTAACTTGCGTCTCAGAAGCCTCTGGCAAACGTCTCTGGGGAAGACGTGTGAAACTCACTCTGCAGGCAGTGTGGAACTGTGAGGGACTGACGGTGAGCTCAACTCTCAGAAGTAAGATGTTTTTGGACAAGGTGTTCAAGTACCTACTCACGTATGGAACTTAGTATGTAGCACCAGTCAACCACAGGAATTACTAGGAAATCGCTGGATTGAGCTTGGAGGCACTCGTCTTGTGTGCCGGGAGATTCCAGTTACCTCTCCCAACACTTGCGTCAAGCAGCGAGCCTAGGCCTTTTGGAAGCGAAAGGTAGCGGCAGGCCGGATGTAGGGTTACAGGCCATGAGCTCAACTCTCAGAAGTGTGTATGCATGGGAGGCAGATGTCTGCTACCCACTCGGACATGGGAGTTGGAACCTAGCTACACTCCTATTGAAGAAGGATGTTGGAAATCGCTGTATTCAACTCAGCTACACGGGAGTTCAGGCCCAATGCTTACACATGCTTTTCCCACAACCTATCCCAGCCACTAACATGAGGATGTTAGCAGGAACGTCTACAGTCAGGCAGGATGCGGGAGGGTACTGCCCTGTCCTCAGCTCTCACAGGGAAGCATGCCTAGAAGCCAGCACTCAACTAGCTGCATTCTTATGACAGTGTGAAGGTAGCAGTATTCTGAGTAAGGAGGTTCCCAGATTACCACTCTACTGCCCCTGGAGATACCCTCCAGGTCTGCATTGTTAACTTGCGTCTCATAGCCTCTGGCAAACGTCTCTGGTGAAGACGTGCGAAACTCACTCTGCAGGCAGTGTGGAACTGTGAGGGACTGAGGGTGAGCTCAACTCTCAGAAGTAAGATGTTTTGGACAAGGCTGTTCAGCTACCTACTCACGTATGGAACTTAGTATGTAGCACCAGTCTACCACAGGAATTACTAGGAAATCGCTGGATTGAGCTTGGAGGCACTCGTCTTGTGTGCCGGGAGATTCCAGTTACCTCTCCCAACACTTGCGTCAAGCAGCGAGCCTAGGCCTTTTGGAAGCGAAAGGTAGCTGCAGGCAGGATGTAGGGTTACAGGCCATAAGCTCAACTCTCAGAAGTGTGTATGCATGGGAGGCAGATGTCTGCTACCCACTAGGACATGGAGTTGGAACCTAGCTACACTCCTATTGAAGGAGTTGGAAATCGCTGTATTCAACTCAGCTACACGGGAGTTCAGGCCCAATGCTTACACATGCTTTTCCCACAACCTATCCCAGCCACTAACATGAGGATGTTAGCAGGTACGTCTACAGTCAGGCAGGATGCGGGAGGGTTCTGCCCTGTCCTCAGCTCTCACAGGGAAGCATGCCTAGAAGCCAGCTCTCAACTAGCTGCATTCTTATGGCAGTGTGAAGGTAGCAGGATTCTGAGTAAGGAGGTTCCCAGATTACCACTCTACTGCACCTGGAGATACCCTCCAGGTCTGCATTGTTAACTTGCGTCTCAGAAGCCTCTGGCAAACGTCTCTGGTGAAGACGTGTGAAACTCACTCTGCAGGCAGTGTGGAACTGTGAGGGACTGAGGGTGAGCTTAACTCTCAGAAGTAAGATGTTTTTGGACAAGGCGTTCAACTACCTACTCACGTATGGAACTTAGTATGTAGCACCAGTCTACCACAGGAATTACTAGGAAATCGCTGAATTGAGCTTGGAGGCACTCGTCTTGTGTGCCGGGAGATTCCAGTTACCTCTCCCAACACTTGCGTCAAGCAGCGAGCCTAGGCCTTTTGGAAGCGAAAGGTAGCGGCAGGCAGGATGTAGGGTTACAGGCCATGAGCTCAACTCTCAGAAGTGTGTATGCATGGGAGGCAGATGTCTGCTACCCACTCGGACATGGGAGTTGGAACCTAGCTACACTCCTATTGAAGAAGGATGTTGGAAATCGCTGTATTCAACTCAGATACACGGGAGTTCAGGCCCAATGCTTACACATGCTTTTCCCACAACCTATCCCAGCCACTAACATGAGGATGTTAGCAGGAACGTCTACAGTCAGGCAGGATGCGGGAGGGTACTGCCCTGTCCTCAGCTCTCACAGGGAAGCATGCCTAGAAGCCAGCACTCAACTAGCTGCATTCTTATGACAGTGTGAAGGTAGCAGTATTCTGAGTAAGGAGGTTCCCAGATTACCACTCTACTGCCCCTGGAGATACCCTCCAGGTCTGCATTGTTAACTTGCGTCTCATAGCCTCTGGCAAACGTCTCTGGTGAAGACGTGCGAAACTCACTCTGCAGGCAGTGTGGAACTGTGAGGGACTGAGGGTGAGCTCAACTCTCAGAAGTAAGATGTTTTTGGACAAGGCGTTCAACTACCTACTCACGTATGGAACTTAGTATGTAGCACCAGTCTACCACAGGAATTACTAGGAAATCGCTGGATTGAGCTTGGAGGCACTCGTCTTGTGTGCCGGGAGATTCCAGTTACCTCTCCCAACACTTGCGTCAAGCAGCGAGCCTAGGCCTTTTGGAAGCGAAAGGTAGCGGCAGGCAGGATGTAGGGTTACAGGCCATAAGCTCAACTCTCAGAAGTGTGTATGCATGGGAGGCAGATGTCTGCTACCCACTCGGACATGGGAGTTGGAACCTAGCTACACTCCTATTGAAGAAGGATGTTGGAAATCGCTGTATTCAACTCAGCTACACGTGGAGTTCAGGCCCAATGCTTACACATGCTTTTCCCACAACCTATCCCAGCCACTAACATGAGGATGTTAGCAGGATACGTCTACAGTCAAGGCAGGATGCGGGAGGGTTCTGCCCTGTCCTCAGCTCTCACAGGGAAGCATGCCTAGAAGCCAGCTACTCAACTAGCTGCATTCTTATGGACAGTGTGAAGGTAGCAGTATTCTGAGACAGGAGGTTCCCAGATTACCACTCTACTGCACCTGGAGATACCCTCCAGGTCTGCATTGTTAACTTGCGTCTCAGAAGCCTCTGGCAAACGTCTCTGGGGAAGACGTGTGAAACTCACTCTGCAGGCAGTGTGGAACTGTGAGGGACTGAGGGTGAGCTCAACTCTCAGAAGTAAGATGTTTTTGGACAAGGTGTTCAAGTACCTACTCACGTATGGAACTTAGTATGTAGCACCAGTCTACCACAGGAATTACTAGGAAATCGCTGGATTGAGCTTGGAGGCACTCGTCTTGTGTGCCGGGAGATTCCAATTACCTCTCCCAACACTTGCGTCAAGCAGCGAGCCTAGGCCTTTTGGAAGCGAAAGGTAGCGGCAGGCAGGATGTAGGGTTACAGGCCATGAGCTCAACTCTCAGAAGTGTGTATGCATGGGAGGCAGATGTCTGCTACCCACTCGGACATGGGAGTTGGAACCTAGCTACACTCCTATTGAAGGAGTTGGAAATCGCTGTATTCAACTCAGCTACACGGGAGTTCAGGCCCAATGCTTACACATGCTTTTCCCACAACCTATCCCAGCCACTAACATGAGGATGTTAGCAGGTAACGTCTACAGTCAGGCAGGATGCGGGAGGGTTCTGCCCTGTCCTCAGCTCTCACAGGGAAGCATGCCTAGAAGCCAGCATCTCAACTAGCTGCATTCTTATGGACAGTGTGAAGGTAGCAGGATTCTGAGTAAGGAGGTTCCCAGATTACCACTCTACTGCACCTGGAGATACCCTCCAGGTCTGCATTGTTAACTTGCGTCTCAGAAGCCTCTGGCAAACGTCTCTGGTGAAGACGTGCGAAACTCACTCTGCAGGCAGTGTGGAACTGTGAGGGACTGAGGGTGAGCTCAACTCTCAGAAGTAAGATGTTTTGGACAAGGCGTTCAACTACCTACTCACGTATGGAACTTAGTATGTAGCACCAGTCTACCACAGGAATTACTAGGAAATCGCTGGAATTGAGCTTGGAGGCACTCGTCTTGTGTGCCGGGAGATTCCAGTTACCTCTCCCAACACTTGCGTCAAGCAGCGAGCCTAGGCCTTTTGGAAGCGAAAGGTAGCGGCAGGCAGGATGTAGGGTTACAGGCCATGAGCTCAACTCTCAGAAGTGGGTATGCATGGGAGGCAGATGTCTGCTACCCACTCGGACATGGGAGTTGGAACCTAGCTACACTCCTATTGAAGAAGGATGTTGGAAATCGCTGTATTCAACTCAGATACACGGGAGTTCAGGCCCAATGCTTACACATGCTTTTCCCACAACCTATCCCAGCCACTAACATGAGGATGTTAGCAGGAACGTCTACAGTCAGGCAGGATGCGGGAGGGTTACTGCCCTGTCCTCAGCTCTCACAGGGAAGCATGCCTAGAAGCCAGCACTCAACTAGCTGCATTCTTATGACAGTGTGAAGGTAGCAGTATTCTGAGTAAGGAGGTTCCCAGATTACCACTCTACTGCACCTGGAGATACCCTCCAGGTCTGCATTGTTAACTTGCGTCTCATAGCCTCTGGCAAACGTCTCTGGTGAAGACGTGCGAAACTCACTCTGCAGGCAGTGTGGAACTGTGAGGGACTGAGGGTG
This sequence comes from Canis lupus familiaris, assembly GCF_011100685.1. Lineage (NCBI taxonomy): Eukaryota > Metazoa > Chordata > Mammalia > Carnivora > Canidae > Canis > Canis lupus. The sequence goes on along the minus strand of NW_023330648.1, from coordinate 51,225 downwards.
AGCTCAACTCTCAGAAGTAAGATGATTTTGGACAAGGCGTTCAGCTACCTCTCACATATGGAACTTAGTATGTAGCACCATTCTACCCACAGGAATTACTAGGAAAATCGCTGGATTGAGCTTGGAGGCACTAGTCTTGGTGTGCCGGAGATTCCAAGTTACCTCTCCCAACACTGCGTCAAGCAGCGAGCCCTAGGCCTTTTGGAAGCGAAAGGTAGGCTGCAGGCAGGATGTAGGGTTAACATGGCCATAAGCTCAACTCTCAGAAGTGTGTATGCATGGGAGGCAGATGTCTGCTACCCCACTCGGACATGGGAGTTGGAACCTAGCTACACTCCTATTGAAAGGAGTTGGAAATCGCTGTATTCAACTCAGCTACACGGAGTTCAGGCCCAATGCTTACACATGCTTTTCCCACAACCTATCCCAGCCACTAACATGAGGATGTTAGCAGGTACGTCTACAGTCAGCAGGATGCGGGAGGGTTCTGACTGTCCCTCAGCTCTCACAGGGAAGCATGCCTAGAGCCAGCTCTCAACTAGCTGCATTCTTATGGCAGTGTGAAGGGTAGCAGGATTCTGAGTAAGGAGGTTCCCAGATTACCACTCTACTGCACCTGGAGATACCCTCCAGGTCTGCATTGTTAACTTGCGTCTCAGAAGCCTCTGGCAAACGTCTCTGGTGGAAGACGTGTGAAACTCACTCTGCAGGCAGTGTGGAACTGTGAGGGACTGAGGGTGAGCTCAACTCTCAGAAGTAAGATGTTTTGGACAAGGCGTTCAAGTACCTACTCACGTATGGAACTTAGTATGTAGCACCAGTCTACCACAGGAATTACTAGGAAATCGCTGATTGAGCTTGGAGGCACTCGTCTTGTGTGCCGGGAGATTCCAGTTACCTCTCCCAAACACTTGCGTCAAGCAGCGAGCCTAGGCCTTTTGGAAGCGAAAGGTAGCGGCAGGCCGGATGTAGGGTTACAGGCCATGAGCTCAACTCTCAGAAGTGTGTATGCATGGAGGCAGATGTCTGCTACCCCACTCGGACATGGGAGTTGGAACCTAGCTACACTCCTATTGAGAGGATGTTGGAAATCGCTGTATTCAACTCAGCTACACGGGAGGTTCAGGCCCAATGCTTACACATGCTTTTCCCACAACCTATCCCAGCCACTAACATGAGGATGTTAGCAGGTACGTCTACAGTCAAGGCAGGATGCGGGAGGGTTGCTGCCCTGTCCTCAGCTCTCACAGGGAAGCATGCCTAGAAGCCAGCTGCTCAACTAGCTGCATTCTTATGACAGTGTGAAGGTAGCAGTATTCTGAGTACAGGAGGTTCCCAGATTACCACTCTACTGCACCTGGAGATACCCTCCAGGTCTGCATTGTTAACTGCGTCTCAGAGCCTCTGGCAAACGTCTCTGGGGAAGACGTGTGAAACTCACTCTGCAGGCAGTGTGGAACTGTGAGGGACTGACGGTGAGCTCAACTCTCAGAAGTAAGATGTTTTTGGACAAGGTGTTCAAGTACCTACTCACGTATGGAACTTAGTATGTAGCACCAGTCTACCACAGGAATTACTAGGAAATCGCTGGATTGAGCTTGGAGGCACTCGTCTTGTGTGCCGGGAGATTCCAATTACCTCTCCCAACACTTGCGTCAAGCAGCGAGCCTAGGCCTTTGGAAGCGAAAGGTAGCTGCAGGCAGGATGTAGGGTTACATGGCCATAAGCTCAACTCTCAGAAGTGTGTATGCATGGGAGGCAGATGTCTGCTACCCACTCGGACATGGGAGTTGGAACCTAGCTACACTCCTATTAGAAGGAGTTGGAAATCGCTGTATTCAACTCAGCTACACGGGAGTTCAGGCCCAATGCTTACACATGCTTTTCCACACAACCTATCCCAGCCACTAACATGAGGATGTTAGCAGGTACGTCTACAGTCAGGCAGGATGCGGGAGGGTTCTGCCCTGTCCTCAGCTCTCACAGGGAAGCATGCCTAGAAGCCAGCATCTCAACTAGCTGCATTCTTATGACAGTGTGAAGGTAGCAGTATTCTGAGACAGGAGGTTCCCAGATTACCACTCTACTGCACCTGAGATACCCTCCAGGTCTGCATTGTTAACTTGCGTCTCAGAAGCCTCTGGCAAACGTCTCTGGTGGAAGACGTGTGAAACTCACTCTGCAGGCAGTGTGGAACTGTGAGGGACTGAGGGTGAGCTCAACTCTCAGAAGTAAGATGTTTTTGGACAAGGCGTTCAAACTACCTACTCACGTATGGAACTTAGTATGTAGCACCAGTCTACCACAGGAATTACTAGGAAATCGCTGGATTGAGCTTGGAGGGCACTCGTCTTGTGTGCCGGGAGATTCCATTACCTCTCCCAACACTTGCGTCAAGCAGCGAGCCTAGGCCTTTTGGAAGCGAAAGGTAGCTGCAGGCAGGATGTAGGGTTACAGGCCATAAGCTCAACTCTCAGAAGTGTGTATGCATGGGAGGCAGATGTCTGCTACCCACTCGGACATGGGAGTTGGAACCTAGCTACACTCCTATTGAAGAAGGAGTTGGAAATCGCTGTATTCAACTCAGCTACACGGGAGTTCAGGCCCAATGCTTACACATGCTTTTCCCACAACCTATTCCCAGCCACTAACATGAGGATGTTAGCAGGTACGTCTACAGTCAGGCAGGATGCGGGAGGGTTCTGCCTGTCCTCAGCTCTCACAGGGAAGCATGCCTAGAAGCCAGCTCTCAACTAGCTGCATTCTTATGGCAGTGTGAAGGTAGCAGTATTCTGAGTAAGGAGGTTCCCAGATTACCACTCTACTGCACCTGGAGATACCCTCCAGGTCTGCATTGTTAACTTGCGTCTCAGAAGCCTCTGGCAAACGTCTCTGGTGAAGACGTGGGAAACTCACTCTGCAGGCAGTGTGGAACTGTGAGGGACTGAGGGTGAGCTTAACTCTCAGAAGTAAGATGTTTTTGGACAAGGCGTTCAACTACCTACTCACGTATGGAACTTAGTATGTAGCACCAGTCTACCACAGGAATTACTAGGAAATCGCTGATTGAGCTTGGAGGCACTCGTCTTGTGTGCCGGGAGATTCCAGTTACCTCTCCCAACACTTGCGTCAAGCAGCGAGCCTAGGCCTTTTGGAAGCGAAAGGTAGCGGCAGGCAGGATGTAGGGTTACAGGCCATGAGCTCAACTCTCAGAAGTGTGTATGCATGGGAGGCAGATGTCTGCTACCCACTCGGACATGGGAGTTGGAACCTAGCTACACTCCTATTGAAGAAGGATGTTGGAAATCGCTGTATTCAACTCAGCTACACGGGAGTTCAGGCCCAATGCTTACACATGCTTTTCCCACAACCTATCCCAGCCACTAACATGAGGAGGTTAGCAGGAACGTCTACAGTCAGGCAGGATGCGGGAGGGTACTGCCCTGTCCTCAGCTCTCACAGGGAAGCATGCCTAGAAGCCAGCACTCAACTAGCTGCATTCCTTATGACAGTGTGAAGGTAGCAGTATTCTGAGTAAGGAGGTTCCCAGATTACCACTCTACTGCCCCTGGAGATACCCTCCAGGTCTGCATTGTTAACTTGCGTCTCATAGCCTCTGGCAAACGTCTCTGTGAAGACTGCGAAACTCACTCTGCAGGCAGTGTGGAAATGTAGGACTGAGGTGAGCTCAACTCTCAGAAGTAAGATGATTTTGGACAAGGCGTTCATCTACCATAGGGGTTCTCACATATGGAACTTAGTAAGGTAGAGCACCATTCTACCCAGGAATTCGTGGGAAAATCGCTGGATTGAGCTTGGAGGCACTAGTCTGTGTGGCCAGGAGATTCCAAGTTACCTCTCCCAACACTTCGTGAAGCAGCGAGCCTAGGCCTTTGGAAGCGAAAAGGCTAGCTGCAGGCAGGAGGTAGGGATTACAGGCCAGAAGCTCAACGCTCAGAAGTGTGTAAGCATGGGAGGCAGATGTCTGCTACGCCACTCGGACAGGCGAGTAGGGAACATACAGCGACACTCTTGATGAAGAAGGACTTTGGAAAAGGGGCGGGGGTGCTAGGTTCAACTCAGATACACGTGGGGTTCAGGCACAACGATTCCACATGCTTTTCTCACAACCTTTCCCTGCCACTACATGAGACGTTAGCAGCTCCTTCTACAGTCAAGCAGGATGCGGGAGGGTTGTGCCCTGTCCTTAGCTCTCACAGGGAAGCATGCCTTGAAGCCAGCTGTCAACTAGCTGCATTACTTATGGCAGGGTGAAGGTAGCAGTATTCTGAGACAGGAGGTTCCCAGATTACCACTCTACTGCACCTGGAGATACCCTCCAGGTCTGCATTGTTAACTGGCGTCTCAGAGCCTCTGGCAAACGTCTCTGGTGAAGACGTGCGAAACTCACTCTGCAGGCAGTGTGGAACTGTGAGGGACTGAGGGTGAGCTCAACTCTCAGAAGTAAGATGTTTTTGGACAAGGGCGTTCAACTACCTACTCACGTATGGAACTTAGTATGTAGCACCAGTCTACCACAGGAATTACTAGGAAATCGCTTGATTGAGCTTGGAGGCACTCGTCTTGTGTGCCGGGAGATTCCAATTACCTCTCTCCAACACTTGCGTCAAGCAGCGAGCCTAGGGCCTTTTGGAAGCGAAAGGTAGCGGCAGGCAGGATGTAGGGTTACAGGCCATAAGCTCAACTCTCAGAAGTGTGTATGCATGGGAGGCAGATGTCTGCTAACCACTCGGACATGGGAGTTGGAACCTAGCTACACTCCTATTGAAGAAGGATGTTGGAAATCGCTGTATTCAACTCAGATACCGGGAGTTCAGGCCCAATGCTTACACATGCTTTTCCCACAACCTATCCCAGCCACTAACATAAGGAGGTTAGCAGTACGTCTACAGTCAGGCAGGATGCGGGAGGGTTCTGCTCTGTCCTCAGCTCTCACAGGGAAGCATGCCTAGAAGCCAGCTCTCAACTAGCTGCATTCTTATGACAGTGTGAAGGTAGCAGTATTCTGAGTAAGGAGGTTCCGAGATTACCACTCTACTGCACCTGGAGATACCCTCCAGGTCTGCATTGTTAACTTGCGTCTCAGAAGCCTGTGGTAAACGTCTCTGGTGAAGACCTGCGAAACTCACTCTGCAGGCAGTGTGGAACTGTGAGGGACTGAGGGTGAGCTCAACTCTCAGAAGTAAGATGCTTTTGGACAAGGCGTTCAGCTACCTTCTCACGTATGGAACTTAGTATGTAGCACCAGTCTACCCCAGGAATTACTAGGCAATCGCTGGAATGAGCTTGGAGGCACTAGTCTTGTGTGCCGGGAGATTCCAATTACCTCTCCCAACACTTCCGTCAAACAGCGAGCCTAGGCCTTTTAGAAGTGAAAGGATCCAGCAGGCTGGATGGGAGGTACAGGCCTTAAGCTCAACTCTCAGAAGTGTGTATGCAGGGGAGACAGATGTCTGCTACCCACTCTGACATGGGAGTTGGAAACTAGCTACACTCTGATTGAAGAAGGCCATTGGAAATCGCTGTATTCAACTCAGATACACAGGAGTTCAGGCCCAATGCTTAAACATGCTTTTCCCGCAACCTCTCTCAGCCACTAACATTAGGATGTTAGCAGCTAGCGCCTACAGTCAGGCAGGATGCGGGTGGGTTCTGCCCTGTCCTCAGCACTCCCAGGGAAGCATGCCTAGAAGCCAGCTCTCAACTAGCTGCATTCTTATGGCAGTGTGAAGGTAGCAGTATTCTGAGTAAGGAGGTTCCCAGATTACCACTCTACTGCACCTGGAGATACCCTCCAGGTCTGCATTGTTAACTTGCGTCTCAGAAGCCTCTGGCAAACGTCTCTGGTGAAGACGTGCCGAAACTCACTCTGCAGGCAGTGTGGAACTGTGAGGGACTGAGGGTGAGCTCAACTCTCAGAAGTAAGATGTTTTGGACAAGGCGTTCAACTACATACTCACGTATGGAACTTAGTATGTAGCACCAGTCTACCCCAGGAATTACTAGGAAATCGCTTGATTGAGCTTGGAGGCACTCGTCTTGTGTGCCGGGAGATTCCAGTTACCTCTCCCAACACTTGCGTCAAGCAGCGAGCCTAGGCATTTTGGAAGCGAAAGGTAGCGGCAGGCAGGATGTAGGGTTACAGGCCATAAGCTCAACTCTCAGAAGTGTGTATGCATGGGAGGCAGATGTCTGCTACCCACTCGGACATGGGAGTTGGAACCTAGCTACACTCCTATTGAAGAAGGACTTTGGAAATCGCTGTATTCAACTCAGATACACGGGAGTTCAGGCCCAATGCTTACACATGCTTTTCCCACAAACTATCCCAGCCACTAACAGAAGGAGGTTAGCAGGTAAGTCTACAGTCAGGCAGGATGCGGGAGGGTCCTGCCCTGTCCTCAGCTCTCACAGGGAAGCATGCCTTGAAGCCAGCTCTCAACTAGCTGCATTCTTATGACAGTGTGAAGGTAGCAGTATTCTGAGTAAGGAGGTTCCCAGATTACCACTCTACTGCACCTGGAGATACCCTCCAGGTCTGCATTGTTAACTTGCGTCTCAGAAGCCTCTGGCAAACGTCTCTGGTGAAGACGTGCGAAACTCACTCTGCAGGCAGTGTGGAACTGTGAGGGACTGAGGGTGAAGCTCAACTCTCAGCAGTAAGATGATTTTGGACAAGGCGTTCAGCTTACCTTCTCACATATGGAACTTAGTATGTAGCACCAGTCTACCCCAGGAATTACTGGGAAATCGCTGGATTGAGCTTGGAGGCACTAGTCTTGTTGCCGGGAGATTCCAGTTTACCTCTCCCAACACTTCGGTGAAGCAGCGAGCCTAGGCCTTTTGGAAGCGAAAGCTAGCTGCAGGCAGGAGGTAGGGATACAGGCCATAAGCTCAACTCTCAGAAGTGTGTATGCATGGGAGGCAGATGTCTGCTACGCACTCGTACATGCGAGTGGGAACCTACTACACTCTGATGAAAAAGGACTTTGGAAATCGCTGTATTCTACTCAGATACACGTGGGTTCAGGCACAACGATTCCACATGCTTTTCTCACAACCTTTCCCTGCCACTAACATGAGGACGTTAGCAGCTCCTTCTACAGTCAAGCAGGATGCGGGAGGGTTGTGCCCTGTCCTTAGCTCTCACAGGGAAGCATGTCTTGAAGCCAGCCGTCAACTAGCTGCATTACTTATGGCAGGGTCAAGGTAGCAGTATTCTGAGACAGGAGGTTCCCAGATTACCACTCTACTGCACCTGGAGATACCCTCCAGGTCTGCATTGTTAACTTGCGTCTCAGAGGCCTCTGGCAAACGTCTCTGGTGAAGACGTGCGAAACTCACTCTGCAGGCAGTGTGGAACTGTGAGGGACTGAGGGTCAGCTCAACTCTCAGAAGTAAGATGTTTTTGGACAAGGCGTTCAACTACCTACTCACGTATGGAACTTAGTATGTAGCACCAGTCTACCCAAGGAATTACTAGGAAAATCGCTTGATTGAGCTTGGAGGCACTCGTCTTGTGTGCCGGGAGATTCCATTACCTCTCCCAACACTTGCGTCAAGCAAGCGAGCCTAGGCCTTTTGGAAGCGAAAGGTAGCGGCAGGCACGATGTAGGGTTACAGGCCATAAGCTCAACTCTCAGAAGTGTGTATGCATGGGAGGCAGATGTCTGCTACCCACTCGGACATGGGAGTTGGAACCTAGCTACACTCCTATTGAAGAAGGATGTTGGAAATCGCTGTATTCAACTCAGATACACGGGAGTTCAGGCCCAATGCTTACACATGCTTTTCCACAACCTATCCCAGCCACTAACATAAGGAGGTTAGCAGGTACGTCTACAGTCAGGCAGGATGCGGGAGGGTTCTGCCCTGTCCTCAGCTCTCACAGGGAAGCATGCCTAGAAGCCAGCTCTCAACTAGCTGCATTCTTATGGCAGTGTGAAGGTAGCAGTATTCTGAGTCAGGAGGTTCCAAGATTACCACTCTACTGCACCTGGAGATACCCTCCAGGTCTGCATTGTTAACTTGCGTCTCAGAAGCCTCTGGCAAACGTCTCTGGTGAAGACGTGCGAACTCACTCTGCAGGCAGTGTGGAACTGTGAGGGACTGAGGGTGAGCTCAACTCTCAGAAGTAAGATGCTTTTGGACAAGGCGTTCAGCTACATTCTCACGTATGGAACTTAGTATGTAGCACCAGTCTACCCCAGGAATTACTAGGCAATCGCTGGAATGAGCTTGGAGGCACTAGTCTTGTGTGCCGGGAGATTCCAATTACCTCTCCCAACACTTCCGTCAAACAGCGAGCCTAGGCCTTTTAGAAGTGAAAGGAACCAGCAGGCTGGATGGGGAGGTACAGGCCTTAAGCTCAACTCTCAGAAGTGTGTATGCAGGGGAGACAGATGTCTGCTACCCACTCTGACATGGGAGTTGGAAACTAGCTACACTCTGATTGAAGAAGGCCATTGGAAATCGCTGTATTCAACTCAGATACACAGGAGTTCAGGCCCAATGCTTAAACATGCTTTTCCCGCAACCTCTCTCAGCCACTAACATTAGGATGTTAGCAGCTGCGCCTACAGTCAGGCAGGATGCGGGTGGGTTCTGCCCTGTCCTCAGCACTCCCAGGGAAGCATGCCTAGAAGCCAGCTCTCAACTAGCTGCATTCTTATGGCAGTGTGAAGGTAGCAGTATTCTGAGTAAGGAGGTTCCCAGATTACCACTCTACTGCACCTGGAGATACCCTCCAGGTCTGCATTGTTAACTTGCGTCTCAGAAGCCTCTGGCAAACGTCTCTGGTGAAGACGTGCGAAACTCACTCTGCAGGCAGTGTGGAACTGTGAGGGACTGAGGGTCAGCTCAACTCTCAGAAGTAAGATGTTTTTGGACAAGGCGTTCAACTACCTACTCACGTATGGAACTTAGTATGTAGCACCAGTCTACCCCAGGAATTACTTAGGAAATCGCTTGATTGAGCTTGGAGGCACTCGTCTTGTGTGCCGGGAGATTCCAGTTACCTCTCCCAACACTTGCGTCAAGCAGCGAGCCTAGGCCTTTTGGAAGCGAAAGGTAGCGGCAGGCAGGATGTTGGGTTACAGGCCATAAGCTCAACTCTCAGAAGTGTGTATGCATGGGAGGCAGATGTCTGCTACCCACTCGGACATGGGAGTTGGAACCTAGCTACACTCCTATTGAAGAAGGACTGTTGGAAATCGCTGTATTCAACTCAGATACACGGGAGTTCAGGCCCAATGCTTACACATGCTTTTCCCACAACCTATCCCAGCCACTAACATAAGGAGGTTAGCAGGTACGTCTACAGTCAGGCAGGATGCGGGAGGGTTCCTGCCCTGTCCTCAGCTCTCACAGGGAAGCATGCCTAGAAGCCAGCTCTCAACTAGCTGCATTCTTATGACAGTGTGAAGGTAGCAGTATTCTGAGTAAGGAGGTTCCCAGATTACCACTCTACTGCACCTGGAGATACCCTCCAGGTCTGCATTGTTAACTTGCGTCTCAGAAGCCTCTGGCAAACGTCTCTGGTGAAGACGTGCGAAACTCACTCTGCAGGCAGTGTGGAACTGTGAGGGACTGAGGGTGAGCTCAACTCTCAGCAGTAAGATGATTTTGGACAAGGCGTTCAGCTACCTTCTCACATATGGAACTTAGTATGTAGCACCAGTCTACCCCAGGAATTACTGGGAAATCGCTGGATTGAGCTTGGAGGCACTAGTCTTGTGTGCCGGGAGATTCCAGTTACCTCTCCCAACACTTCGGTGAAGCAGCGAGCCTAGGCCTTTTGGAAGCGAAAGGCTAGCTGCAGGCAGGAGGTAGGGATACAGGCCATAAGCTCAACTCTCAGAAGTGTGTATGCATGGGAGGCAGATGTCTGCTACCCACTCGGACATGCGAGTGGGAACCTAGCTACACTCTGATGAAGAAAGGACTTTGGAAAATCGCTGTATTCAACTCAGATACACGTGGGTTCAGGCACAACGATTCCACATGCTTTTCTCACAACCTTTCCCTACCACTAACATGAGGACGTTAGCAGCTCCTTCTACAGTCAAGCAGGATGCGGGAGGGTTGTGCCCTGTCCTTAGCTCTCACAGGGAAGCATGTCCTTGAAGCCAGCTGTCAACTAGCTGCATTCTTATGGCAGGGTGAAGGTAGCAGTATTCTGAGACAGGAGGTTCCCAGATTACCACTCTACTGCACCTGGAGATACCCTCCAGGTCTGCATTGTTAACTTGCGTCTCAGAGGCCTCTGGCAAACGTCTCTGGTGAAGACGTGCGAAACTCACTCTGCAGGCAGTGTGGAACTGTGAGGGACTGAGGGTCAGCTCAACTCTCAGAAGTAAGATGTTTTTGGACAAGGCGTTCAACTACCTACTCACGTATGGAACTTAGTATGTAGCACCAGTCTACCCCAGGAATTACTAGGAAATCGCTTGATTGAGCTTGGAGGCACTCGTCTTGTGTGCCGGGAGATTCCAATTACCTCTCCCAACACTTGCGTCAAGCAGCGAGCCTAGGCCTTTTGGAAGCGAAAGGTAGCGGCAGGCACGATGTAGGGTTACAGGCCATAAGCTCAACTCTCAGAAGTGTGTATGCATGGGAGGCAGATGTCTGCTACCCACTCGGACATGGGAGTTGGAACCTAGCTACACTCCTATTGAAGAAGGATGTTGGAAATCGCTGTATTCAACTCAGATACACGGGAGTTCAGGCCCCAATGCTTACACATGCTTTTCCCACAACCTATCCCAGCCACTAACATAAGGAGGTTAGCAGGTACGTCTACAGTCAGGCAGGATGCGGGAGGGTTCTGCCCTGTCCTCAGCTCTCACAGGGAAGCATGCCTAGAAGCCAGCTCTCAACTAGCTGCATTCTTATGGCAGTGTGAAGGTAGCAGTATTCTGAGTCAGGAGGTTCCCAGATTACCACTCTACTGCACCTGGAGATACCCTCCAGGTCTGCATTGTTAACTTGCGTCTCAGAAGCCTCTGGCAAACGTCTCTGGTGAAGACGTGCGAAACTCACTCTGCAGGCAGTGTGGAACTGTGAGGGACTGAGGGTGAGCTCAACTCTCAGAAGTAAGATGCTTTTGGACAAGGCGTTCAGCTACATTCTCACGTATGGAACTTAGTATGTAGCACCAGTCTACCCCAGGAATTACTAGGCAATCGCTGGAATGAGCTTGGAGGCACTAGTCTTGTGTGCCGGGAGATTCCAATTACCTCTCCCAACACTTCCGTCAAACAGCGAGCCTAGGCCTTTTAGAAGTGAAAGGAACCAGCAGGCTGGATGGGGAGGTACAGGCCTAAGCTCAACTCTCAGAAGTGTGTATGCAGGGGAGACAGATGTCTGCTACCCACTCTGACATGGGAGTTGGAAACTAGCTACACTCTGATTGAAGAAGGCCATTGGAAATCGCTGTATTCAACTCAGATACACAGGAGTTCAGGCCCAATGCTTACACATGCTTTTCCCGCAACCTCTCTCAGCCACTAACATTAGGATGTTAGCAGCTGCGCCTACAGTCAGGCAGGATGCGGGTGGGTTCTGCCCTGTCCTCAGCACTCCCAGGGAAGCATGCCTAGAAGCCAGCTCTCAACTAGCTGCATTCTTATGGCAGTGTGAAGGTAGCAGTATTCTGAGTAAGGAGGTTCCCAGATTACCACTCTACTGCACCTGGAGATACCCTCCAGGTCTGCATTGTTAACTTGCGTCTCAGAAGCCTGCTGGCAAACGTCTCTGGTGAAGACCTGCGAAACTCACTCTGCAGGCAGTGTGGAACTGTGAGGGACTGAGGGTCAGCTCAACTCTCAGAAGTAAGATGTTTTTGGACAAGGCGTTCAACTACCTACTCACGTATGGAACTTAGTATGTAGCACCAGTCTACCCCAGGAATTACTAGGAAATCGCTTGATTGAGCTTGGAGGCACTCGTCTTGTGTGCCGGGAGATTCCAAGTTACCTCTCCCAACACTTGCGTCAAGCAGCGAGCCTAGGCCTTTTGGAAGCGAAAGGTAGCGGCAGGCAGGATGTAGGGTTACAGGCCATAAGCTCAACTCTCAGAAGTGTGTATGCATGGGAGGCAGATGTCTGCTACCCCACTCGGACATGGGAGTTGGAACCTAGCTACACTCCTATTGAAGAAGGACTGTTGGAAATCGCTGTATTCAACTCAGATACACGGGAGTTCAGGCCCAATGCTTACACATGCTTTTCCCACAACCTATCCCAGCCACTAACATAAGGAGGTTAGCAGGTACGTCTACAGTCAGGCAGGATGCGGGAGGGTCCTGCCCTGTCCTCAGCTCTCACAGGGAAGCATGCCTTAGAAGCCAGCTCTCAACTAGCTGCATTCTTATGACAGTGTGAAGGTAGCAGTATTCTGAGTAAGGAGGTTCCCAGATTACCACTCTACTGCACCTGGAGATACCCTCCAGGTCTGCATTGTTAACTTGCGTCTCAGAAGCCTCTGGCAAACGTCTCTGGTGAAGACGTGCGAAACTCACTCTGCAGGCAGTGTGGAACTGTGAGGGACTGAGGGTGAGCTCAACTCTCAGCAGTAAGATGATTTTGGACAAGGCGTTCAGCTACCTTCTCACATATGGAACTTAGTATGTAGCACCAGTCTACCCCAGGAATTACTGGGAAATCGCTGGATTGAGCTTGGAGGCACTAGTCTTGTTGCCGGGAGATTCCAGTTACCTCTCCCAACACTTCGGTGAAGCAGCGAGCCTAGGCCTTTTGGAAGCGAAAGCTAGCTGCAGGCAGGAGGTAGGGATTACAGGCCATAAGCTCAACTCTCAGAAGTGGGTATGCATGGGAGGCAGATGTCTGCTACCCACTCGTACATGCGAGTGGGAACCTAGCTACACTCTGATGAAGAAGGACTTTGGAAATCGCTGTATTCAACTCAGATACACGTGGGTTCAGGCACAACGATTCCACATGCTTTTCTCACAACCTTTCCCTGCCACTAACATGAGGACGTTAGCAGCTCCTTCTACAGTCAAGCAGGATGCGGGAGGGTTGTGCCCTGTCCTTAGCTCTCACAGGGAAGCATATCTTGAGCCAGCTGTCAACTAGCTGCATTACTTATGGCAGGGTCAAGGTAGCAGTATTCTGAGACAGGAGGTTCCCAGATTACCACTCTACTGCACCTGGAGATACCCTCCAGGTCTGCATTGTTAACTTGCGTCTCAGAGGCCTCTGGCAAACGTCTCTGGTGAAGACGTGCGAAACTCACTCTGCAGGCAGTGTGGAACTGTGAGGGACTGAGGGTCAGCTCAACTCTCAGAAGTAAGATGTTTTTGGACAAGGCGTTCAACTACCTACTCACGTATGGAACTTAGTATGTAGCACCAGTCTACCCCAGGAATTACTAGGAAATCGCTTGATTGAGCTTGGAGGCACTCGTCTTGTGTGCCGGGAGATTCCAATTACCTCTCCCAACACTTGTGTCAAGCAGCGAGCCTAGGCCTTTTGGAAGCGAAAGGTAGCGGCAGGCACGATGTAGGGTTACAGGCCATAAGCTCAACTCTCAGAAGTGTGTATGCATGGGAGGCAGATGTCTGCTACCCACTCGGACATGGGAGTTGGAACCTAGCTACACTCCTATTGAAGAAGGATGTTGGAAATCGCTGTATTCAACTCAGATACACGGGAGTTCAGGCCCAATGCTTACACATGCTTTTCCCACAACCTATCCCAGCCACTAACATAAGGAGGTTAGCAGGTACGTCTACAGTCAGGCAGGATGCGGGAGGGTTCTGCCCTGTCCTCAGCTCTCACAGGGAAGCATGCCTAGAAGCCAGCTCTCAACTAGCTGCATTCTTATGACAGTGTGAAGGTAGCAGTATTCTGAGTAAGGAGGTTCCCAGATTACCACTCTACTGCACCTGGAGATACCGTCCAGGTCTGCATTGTTAACTTGCGTCTCAGAAGCCTGTGGCAAACGTCTCTGGTGAAGACCTGCGAAACTCACTCTGCAGGCAGTGTGGAACTGTGAGGGACTGAGGGTGAGCTCAACTCTCAGAAGTAAGATGCTTTTGGATCAAGGCGTTCAGCTACCTTCTCACGTATGGAACTTAGTATGTAGCACCAGTCTACCACAGGAATTACTAGGTAAATCGCTGGAATGAGCTTGGAGGCACTAGTCTTGTGTGCCGGGAGATTCCAATTACCTCTCCCACACTTCCGTCAAACAGCGAGCCTAGGCCTTTTAGAAGTGAAAGGAACCAGCAGGCTGGATGGGGAGGTACAGGCCTTAAGCTCAACTCTCAGAAGTGTGTATGCATGGGAGGTAGATGTCTGCTACCCTCTCGTACATGGGATTTGGAACCTAGCTACACTCTGGTTGAGGAAAGCCGTTGGAAATCGCTGTATTCAACTCAGATACACGGGAGTTCAGGCCCAGTGCTCACACATGCTTTTCCCGCAACCTCTCCCAGCCACTAACATTAGGATGTTAGCAGCTACTCCTACACTCAGGCAGCATGCGGGAGGGTTCTGCCCTGTCCTCAGCTATCTCAGGGAAGCATGTCTTGAAGCCAGCTAGCTGTCAACTAGCTGCATTCATATGGCAGTGAGAAGGTAGCAGTATTCTGAGTCAGGAGGTTCCAAGATTACCAGTCGACTGCACCTGGGGATACCCTCCAGATCTGCATTGTTACCCTGCGTCTCAGAAGCCTCTGGCAAACGTCTCTGCTGAAGACCTGCGAAACTCACTCTGCAGGCAGTGTGGAACTGTGAGGACTGAGGCTGAGCTCAACTCTCAGAAGTAAGATGGTTTTGGACAAGGCGTTCAGCTACCCTCTCACTGTATGGAACTTAGTATGTAGCACCAGTCTACCACAGGAATTACTAGGAAATCGCTTGACTGAGCTTGGAGGCACTAGTCTTGTGTGCCGGGTGATTCCAATTACCTCTCCCAGCACATCCGTCAAACAGCGAGCCTAGGCCTTTAGAAGCCAAGGGTACCAGCAGGCTGGATGTGAGGTACAGGCCATAAGCTCAACTCTCAGAAGTGTGTATGCATGGGAGGCAGATGTCTGCTACCCACTCGGACATGGGCAGTTGGAACCTAGCTACACTGTGATTGAAGAAGGCCATTGGAAATCGCTGTATTCAACTCAGATACACGGGAGTTTCAGGCCCAGTGCTCACACATGCTTTTCCCGCAACCTCTCCCAGCCACTAACATAAGGATGTTAGCAGCTACTCCTACAGTCAGGCAGGATGCGGGAGGGTTCTGCCCTGTCCTCAGCTCTCACAGGGAAGCATGTCTTGAAGCCAGCTGTCAACTAGCTGCATTCCTATGGCAGTGAGAAGGTAGCAGTATTCTGAGTCAGGAGGTTCCAAGATTACCACTCTACTGCACCTGGAGATACCCTCCAGGTCTGCATTGTTAACTTGTACTCAGAAGCCTCTGGCAATCGTCTCTGGTGAAGACGTGTGAAACTCACTCTGCAGGCAGTGTGGAACTGTGAGGGACTGAGGGTGGGCTCAACTCTCAGAAGTAAGATGCTTTTGGACAAGGCGTTCAGCTACCATCTCACATATGGAACTTAGTATGTAGCACCTGTCTACCACAAGAATTACTGGGAAATCGTGAATTGAGCTTGGAGGCACTCGTCTTGTGTGCCGGGAGATTCCAATTACCTCTCCCAGCACTTCCGTCAAACAGCGAGCCTAGGCCTTTTAGAAGCCAAGGGTACCAGCAGGCTGGATGTGGAGGTACAGGCCATAAGCTCAACTCTCAGAAGTGTGTATGCATGGGAGGCAGATGTCTGCTACCCGCTCGTACATGGGATTTGGAACCTAGCTACACTCTGGTTGAGGAAAGCCATTGGAATCGCTGTATTCAACTCAGATACACGGGTGTTCAGGCCCAGTGCTCACACATGCTTTTCCCGCAACCTCTCCCAGCCACTAACATTAGGATGTTAGCAGCTACTCCTACAGTCAGGCAGCATGCGGGAGGGTTCTGCCCTGTCCTCAGCTCTCTCAGGGAAGCATGTCTTGAAGCCAGCTAGCTGTCAACTAGCTGCATTCCTATGGCAGTGAGAAGGTAGCAGTATTCTGAGTCAGGAGGTTCCAAGATTACCAGGCGACTACACCTGGGGATACCCTCCAGGTCTGCATTGTTACCCTGCGTCTCAGAAGCCTCTGGCAAACGTCTCTGCTGAAGACCTGCGAAACTCACTCTGCAGGCAGTGTGGAACTGTGAGGGACTGAGGGTGAGCTCAACTCTCAGAAGTAAGATGCTTTTGGACAAGGCGTTCAGCTACCCTCTCACGTATGGAACTTAGTATGTAGCACCAGTCTACCACAGGAATTACTAGGAAATCGCTGAACTGAGCTTGGAGGCACTAGTCTTGTGTGCCGGGAGATTCCAATTACCTCTCCCAGCACTTCCGTCAAACAGCGAGCCTAGGCCTTTTAGAAGCCAAGGGTACCAGCAGGCTGGATTTGGAGGTACAGGCCATAAGCTCAACTCTCAGAAGTGTGTATGCATGGGAGGCAGATGTCTGCTACCCACTCGGACATGGGAGTTGGAACCTAGCTACACTGTGATTGAAGAAGGCCATTGGAAATCGCTGTATTCAACTCAGATACACGGGAGTTCAGGCCCAGTGCTCACACATGCTTTTCCCGCAACCTCTCCCAGCCACTAACATAAGGATGTTAGCAGCTACTCCTACAGTCAGGCAGGATGCGGGAGGGTTCTGCCCTGTCCTCAGCTCTCACAGGGAAGCATGTCTTGAAGCCAGCTGTCAACTAGCTGCATTCCTATGGCAGTGAGAAGGTAGCAGTACTCTGAGTCAGGAGGTTCCAAGATTACCACTCTACTGCACCTGGAGATACCCTCCAGGTCTGCATTGTTAACTTGTACTCAGAAGCCTCTGGCAATCGTCTCTGGTGAAGACGTGTGAAACTCACTCTGCAGGCAGTGTGGAACTGTGAGGGACTGAGGGTGGGCTCAACTCTCAGAAGTAAGATGCTTTTGGACAAGGCGTTCAGCTACCATCTCACATATGGAACTTAGTATGTAGCACCTGTCTACCACAAGAATTACTAGGAAATCGCTGAACTGAGCTTGGAGGCACTCGTCTTGTGTGCCGGGTGATTCCAATTACCTCTCCCAGCACTTCCGTCAAACAGCGAGCCTAGGCCTTTTAGAAGCCAAGGGTACCAGCAGGCTGGATGTGGAGGTAAAGGCCATAATGCTCAACTCTCAGAAGTGTGTATGCATGGGAGGCAGATGTCTGCTACCCGCTTCGTACATGGGAGTTGGAACCTAGCTACACTCTGAGTTGAGGAAAGCCGTTGGAAATCGCTGTATTCAACTCAGATACACGGGAGTTCAGGCCCAGTGCTCACACATGCTTTTCCCGCAACCTCTCCCAGCCACTAACATAAGGATGTTAGCAGCTACTCCTACAGTCAGGCAGGATGCGGGAGGGTTCTGCCCTGTCCTCAGCTCTCACAGGGAAGCATGTCTTGAAGCCAGCTGTCAACTAGCTGCATTCCTATGGCAGTGAGAAGGTAGCAGTACTCTGAGTCAGGAGGTTCCAAGATTACCACTCTACTGCAGCCTGGAGATACCCTCCAGGTCTGCATTGTTAACCTTGTACTCAGAAGCCTCTGGCAATCGTCTCTGTGAAGACGTGTGAAACTCACTCTGCAGGCAGTGTGGAACTGTGAGGGACTGAGGGTGAGCTCAACTCTCAGAAGTAAGATGCTTTTGGACAAGGCGTTCAGCTACCTTCTCACATATGGAACTTAGTATGTAGCACCTGTCTACCACAAGAATTACTGGGAAATCGTGAATTGAGCTTGGAGGCACTCGTCTTGTGTGCCGGGAGATTCCAATTACCTCTCCCAGCACTTCCGTCAAACAGCGAGCCTAGGCCTTTTAGAAGCCAAGGTTACCAGCAGGCTGGATGTGGAGGTACAGGCCATAAGCTCAACTCTCAGAAGTGTGTATGCATGGGAGGCAGATGTCTGCTACCCGCTCGTACATGGGATTTGGAACCTAGCTACACTCTGGTTGAGGAAAGCCGTTGGAAATCGCTGTATTCAACTCAGATACACGGGAGTTCAGGCCCAGTGCTCACACATGCTTTTCCCGCAACCTCTCCCAGCCACTAACATAAGGATGTTAGCAGCTACTCCTACAGTCAGGCAGGATGCGGGAGGGTTCTGCCCTGTCCTCAGCTCTCACAGGGAAGCATGTCTTGAAGCCAGCTGTCAACTAGCTGCATTCCTATGGCAGTGAGAAGGTAGCAGTACTCTGAGTCAGGAGGTTCCAAGATTACCACTCTACTGCACCTGGAGATACCCTCCAGGTCTGCATTGTTAACTTGTACTCAGAAGCCTCTGGCAATCGTCTCTGGTGAAGACGTGTGAAACTCACTCTGCAGGCAGTGTGGAACTGTGAGGGACTGAGGCTGAGCTCAACTCTCAGAAGTAAGATGCTTTTGGACAAGGCGTTCAGCTACCTTCTCACATATGGAACTTAGTATGTAGCACCTGTCTACCACAAGAATTACTGGGAAATCGTGAATTGAGCTTGGAGGCACTCGTCTTGTGTGCCGGGAGATTCCAATTACCTCTCCCAGCACTTCCGTCAAACAGCGAGCCTAGGCCTTTTAGAAGCCAAGGGTACCAGCAGGCTGGCTGTGGAGGTACAGGCCATAAGCTCAACTCTCAGAAGTGTGTATGCATGGGAGGCAGATGTCTGCTACCCGCTCGTACATGGGATTTGGAACCTAGCTACACTCTGATTGAGGAAAGCCGTTGGAAATCGCTGTATTCAACTCAGATACACGGGAGTTCAGGCCCAGTGCTCACACATGCTTTTCCCGCAACCTCTCCCAGCCACTAACATAAGGATGTTAGCAGCTACTCCTACAGTCAGGCAGATGCGGGAGGGTTCTGCCCTGTCCTCAGCTCTCACAGGGAAGCATGTCTTGAAGCCAGCTGTCAACTAGCTGCATTCCTATGGCAGTGAGAAGGTAGCAGTACTCTGAGTCAGGAGGTTCCAAGATTACCACTCTACTGCACCTGGAGATACCCTCCAGGTCTGCATTGTTACCTTGTACTCAGAAGCCTCTGGCAAATCGTCTCTGGTGAAGACGTGTGAAACTCACTCTGCAGGCAGTGTGGAACTGTGAGGGACTGAGGGTGAGCTCAACTCTCAGAAGTAAGATGCTTTTGGACAAGGCGTTCAGCTACCTTCTCACATATGGAACTTAGTATGTAGCACCTGTCTACCACAAGAATTACTGGGAAATCGTGAATTGAGCTTGGAGGCACTCGTCTTGTGTGCCGGGAGATTCCAATTACCTCTCCCAGCACTTCCGTCAAACAGCGAGCCTAGGCCTTTTAGAAGCCAAGGGTACCAGCAGGCTGGATGTGGAGGTACAGGCCATAAGCTCAACTCTCAGAAGTGTGTATGCATGGGAGGCAGATGTCTGCTACCCGCTCGTACATGGGATTTGGAACCTAGCTACACTCTGGATTGAGAAAGCCGTTGGAAATCGCTGTATTCAACTCAGATACACGGGAGTTCAGGCCCAGTGCTCACACATGCTTTTCCCGCAACCTCTCCCAGCCACTAACATTAGGATGTTAGCAGCTACTCCTACAGTCAGGCAGGATGCGGGAGGGTTCTGCCCTGTCCTCAGCTCTCACAGGGAAGCATGTCTTGAAGCCAGCTGTCAACTAGCTGCATTCCTATGGCAGTGAGAAGGTAGCAGTACTCTGAGTCAGGAGGTTCCAAGATTACCACTCTACTGCACCTGGGGTACCCTCCAGGTCTGCATTGTTACCCTGCGAATCAGAAGCCTCTGGCAAACGTCTCTGCTGAAGACCTGCGAAACACACTCTGCAGGCAGTGTGGAACTGTGAGGGACTGAGGCTGAGCTCAACTCTCAGAAGTAAGATGCTTTTGGACAAGGCGTTCAGCTACCCTCTCACGTATGGAACTTAGTATGTAGCACCAGTCTACCACAGGAATTACTAGGAAATCGCTGGACTGAGCTTGGAGGCACTAGTCTTGTGTGCCGGGTGATTCCAATTACCTCTCCCAGCACTTCCGTCAAACAGCGAGCCTAGGCCTTTTAGAAGCCAAGGGTACCAGCAGGCTGGATGTGGAGGTACAGGCCATAAGCTCAACTCTCAGAAGTGTGTATGCATGGGAGGCAGATGTCTGCTACCCACTCGGACATGGGAGTTGGAACCTGGCTACACTCTGATTGATGAAAGCCGTTGGAAATCGCTGTATTCAACTCAGATACACGGGAGTTCAGGCCCAGTGCTCACACATGCTTTTCCCGCAACCTCTCCCAGCCACTAACATAAGGATGTTAGCAGCTACTCCTACAGTCAGGCAGGATGCGGGAGGGTTCTGCCCTGTCCTCAGCTCTCACAGGGAAGCATGTCTTGAAGCCAGCTGTCAACTAGCTGCATTCCTATGGCAGTGAGAAGGTAGCAGTACTCTGAGTCAGGAGGTTCCAAGATTACCACTCTACTGCACCTGGAGATACCCTCCAGGTCTGCATTGTTAACTTGTACTCAGAAGCCCCTGGTAATGTTCTCTGGTGAAGACGTGTGAAACTCACTCTGCAGGCAGTGTGGAACTGTGAGGGACTTAGGGTGAGCTCAACTCTCAGAAGTAAGATGCTTTGGACAAGGCGTTCAGCTACCTTCTCACATATGGAACTTAGTATGTAGCACCTGTCTACCACAAGAATTACTGGGAAATCGTGAATTGAGCTTGGAGGCACTCGTCTTGTGTGCCGGGAGATTCCAATTACCTCTCCCAGCACTTCCGTCAAACAGCGAGCCTAAGCCTTTTAGAAGCCAAGCCTTTTCGAACCAGCAGGCTGGATGTGGAGGTACAGGCCATAAGCTCAACTCTCAGAAGTGTGTATGCATGGGAGGCAGATGTCTGCTACCCGCTCGTACATGGGATTTGGAACCTAGCTACACTCTGGTTGATGAAAGCCGTTGGAAATCGCTGTATTCAACTCAGATACACGGGAGTTCAGGCCCAGTGCTCACACATGCTTTTCCCGCAACCTCTCCCAGCCACTAACATTAGGATGTTAGCAGCTACTCCTACAGTCAGGCAGGATGCGGGAGGGTTCTGCCCTGTCCTCAGCTCTCACAGGGAAGCATGTCTTGAAGCCAGCTGTCAACTAGCTGCATTCCTATGGCAGTGAGAAGGTAGCAGTACTCTGAGTCAGGAGGTTCCAAGATTACCAGTCTACTGCACCTGGGGATACCCTCCAGGTCTGCATTGTTACCCTGCGTCTCAGAAGCCTCTGGCAAACGTCTCTGCTGAAGACCTGCGAAACTCACTCTGCAGGCAGTGTGGAACTGTGAGGGACTGAGGCTGAGCTCAACTCTCAGAAGTAAGATGCTTTTGGACAAGGCGTTCAGCTACCCTCTCACGTATGGAACTTAGTATGTAGCACCAGTCTACCACAGGAATTACTAGGAAATCGCTGAACTGAGCTTGGAGGCACTAGTCTTGTGTGCCGGGTGATTCCAATTACCTCTCCCAGCACTTCCGTCAAACAGCGAGCCTAGGCCTTTTAGAAGCCAAGGGTACCAGCAGGCTGGCTGTGGAGGTACAGGCCATAAGCTCAACTCTCAGAAGTGTGTATGCATGGGAGGCAGATGTCTGCTACCCACTCGGACATGGGAGTTGGAACCTAGGCTACACTCTGATTGATGAAAGGCCAGTTGGAAATCGCTGTATTCAACTCAGATACACGGGAGTTCAGGCCCAGTGCTCACACATGCTTTTCCCGCAACCTCTCCCAGCCACTAACATAAGGATGTTAGCAGCTACTCCTACAGTCAGGCAGGATGCGGGAGGGTTCTGCCCTGTCCTCAGCTCTCACAGGGAAGCATGTCTTGAAGCCAGCTGTCAACTAGCTGCATTCCTATGGCAGTGAGAAGGTAGCAGTACTCTGAGTCAGGAGGTTCCAAGATTACCACTCTACTGCACCTGGAGATACCCTCCAGGTCTGCATTGTTAACTTGTACTCAGAAGCCTCTGGCAATCGTCTCTGGTGAAGACGTGTGAAACTCACTCTGCAGGCAGTGTGGAACTGTGAGGGACTGAGGGCTGAGCTCAACTCTCAGAAGTAAGATGCTTTTGGACAAGGCGTTCAGCTACCTTCTCACATATGGAACTTAGTATGTAGCACCTGTCTACCACAAGAATTACTGGGAAATCGTGAATTGAGCTTGGAGGCACTCGTCTTGTGTGCCGGGAGATTCCAATTACCTCTCCCAGCACTTCCGTCAAACAGCGAGCCTAGGCCTTTTAGAAGCCAAGGGTACCAGCAGGCTGGATGTGGAGGTACAGGCCATAAGCTCAACTCTCAGAAGTGTGTATGCATGGGAGGCAGATGTCTGCTACCCGCTCGTACATGGGATTTGGAACCTAGCTACACTCTGATTGAGGAAAGCCGTTGGAAATCGCTGTATTCAACTCAGATACACGGGAGTTCAGGCCCAGTGCTCACACATGCTTTTCCCGCAACCTCTCCCAGCCACTAACATAGGATGTTAGCAGCTACTCCTACAGTCAGGCAGGATGCGGGAGGGTTCTGCCCTGTCCTCAGCTCTCACAGGGAAGCATGTCTTGAAGCCAGCTGTCAACTAGCTGCATTCCTATGGCAGTGAGAAGGTAGCAGTACTCTGAGTCAGGAGGTTCCAAGATTACCACTCTACTGCACCTGGAGATACCCTCCAGGTCTGCATTGTTAACTTGTACTCAGAAGCCTCTGGCAATCGTCTCTGGTGAAGACGTGTGAAACTCACTCTGCAGGCAGTGTGGAACTGTGAGGGACTGAGGCTGAGCTCAACTCTCAGAAGTAAGATGCTTTTGGACAAGGCGTTCAGCTACCTTCTCACATATGGAACTTAGTATGTAGCACCTGTCTACCACAAGAATTACTGGGAAATCGTGAATTGAGCTTGGAGGCACTCGTCTTGTGTGCCGGGAGATTCCAATTACCTCTCCCAGCACTTCCGTCAAACAGCGAGCCTAGGCCTTTTAGAAGCCAAGGGTACCAGCAGGCTGGATGTGGAGGTACAGGCCATAAGCTCAACTCTCAGAAGTGTGTATGCATGGGAGGCAGATGTCTGCTACCCAGCTCGTACATGGGATTTGGAACCTAGCTACACTCTGATTGATGAAAGCCGTTGGAAATCGCTGTATTCAACTCAGATACACGGGAGTTCAGGCCCAGTGCTCACACATGCTTTTCCCGCAACCTCTCCCAGCCACTAACATTAAGGATGTTAGCAGCTACTCCTACAGTCAGGCAGGATGCGGGAGGGTTCTGCCCTGTCCTCAGCTCTCACAGGGAAGCATGTCTTGAAGCCAGCTGTCAACTAGCTGCATTCCTATGGCAGTGAGAAGGTAGCAGTACTCTGAGTCAGGAGGTTCCAAGATTACCAGTCTACTGCACCTGGGAGATACCCTCCAGGTCTGCATTGTTACCCTGCGTCTCAGAAGCCTCTGGCAAACGTCTCTGCTGAAGACCTGCGAAACTCACTCTGCAGGCAGTGTGGAACTGTGAGGGACTGAGGCTGAGCTCAACTCTCAGAAGTAAGATGCTTTTGGACAAGGCGTTCAGCTACCCTCTCACGTATGGAACTTAGTATGTAGCACCAGTCTACCACAGGAATTACTAGGAAATCGCTGGACTGAGCTTGGAGGCACTAGTCTTGTGTGCCGGGTGATTCCAATTACCTCTCCCAGCACTTCCGTCAAACAGCGAGCCTAGGCCTTTTAGAAGCCAAGGGTACCAGCAGGCTGGCTGTGGAGGTACAGGCCATAAGCTCAACTCTCAGAAGTGTGTATGCATGGGAGGCAGATGTCTGCTACCCACTCGTACATGGGATTTGGAACCTAGCTACACTGTGATTGAAGAAGGCCATTGGAAATCGCTGTATTCAACTCAGATACACGGGAGTTCAGGCCCAGTGCTCACACATGCTTTTCCCGCAACCTCTCCCAGCCACTAACATAAGGATGTTAGCAGCTACTCCTACAGTCAGGCAGGATGCGGGAGGGTTCTGCCCTGTCCTCAGCTCTCACAGGGAAGCATGTCTTGAAGCCAGCTGTCAACTAGCTGCATTCCTATGGCAGTGAGAAGGTAGCAGTACTCTGAGTCAGGAGGTTCCAAGATTACCACTCTACTGCACCTGGAGATACCCTCCAGGTCTGCATTGTTAACTTGTACTCAGAAGCCTCTGGCAATCGTCTCTGGTGAAGACGTGTGAAACTCACTCTGCAGGCAGTGTGGAACTGTGAGGGACTGAGGGCTGAGCTCAACTCTCAGAAGTAAGATGCTTTTGGACAAGGCGTTCAGCTACCTTCTCACATATGGAACTTAGTATGTAGCACCTGTCTACCACAAGAATTACTGGGAAATCGTGAATTGAGCTTGGAGGCACTCGTCTTGTGTGCCGGGAGATTCCAATTACCTCTCCCAGCACTTCCGTCAAACAGCGAGCCTAGGCCTTTTAGAAGCCAAGGGTACCAGCAGGCTGGATGTGGAGGTACAGGCCATAAGCTCAACTCTCAGAAGTGTGTATGCATGGGAGGCAGATGTCTGCTACCCGCTCGTACATGGGATTTGGAACCTAGCTACACTCTGGATTGAGGAAAGCCGTTGGAAATCGCTGTATTCAACTCAGATACACGGGAGTTCAGGCCCAGTGCTCACACATGCTTTTCCCGCAACCTCTCCCAGCCACTAACATAGGATGTTAGCAGCTACTCCTACAGTCAGGCAGGATGCGGGAGGGTTCTGCCCTGTCCTCAGCTCTCACAGGGAAGCATGTCTTGAAGCCAGCTGTCAACTAGCTGCATTCCTATGGCAGTGAGAAGGTAGCAGTACTCTGAGTCAGGAGGTTCCAAGATTACCACTCTACTGCACCTGGAGATACCCTCCAGGTCTGCATTGTTACCTTGTACTCAGAAGCCTCTGGCAATCGTCTCTGGTGAAGACGTGTGAAACTCACTCTGCAGGCAGTGTGGAACTGTGAGGGACTGAGGCTGAGCTCAACTCTCAGAAGTAAGATGCTTTTGGACAAGGCGTTCAGCTACCTTCTCACATATGGAACTTAGTATGTAGCACCTGTCTACCACAAGGAATTACTGGGAAATCGCTGAATTGAGCTTGGAGGCACTAGTCTTGTGTGCCGGGAGATTCCAATTACCTCTCCCAGCACTTCCGTCAAACAGCGAGCCTAGGCCTTTTAGAAGCCAAGGGTACCAGCAGGCTGGATGTGGAGGTACAGGCCATAAGCTCAACTCTCAGAAGTGTGTATGCATGGGAGGCAGATGTCTGCTACCCGCTCGTACATGGGATTTGGAACCTAGCTACACTCTGATTGAGGAAAGCCGTTGGAAATCGCTGTATTCAACTCAGATACACGGGAGTTCAGGCCCAGTGCTCACACATGCTTTTCCCGCAACCTCTCCCAGCCACTAACATTAGGATGTTAGCAGCTACTCCTACAGTCAGGCAGGATGCGGGAGGGTTCTGCCCTGTCCTCAGCTCTCACAGGGAAGCATGTCTTGAAGCCAGCTGTCAACTAGCTGCATTCCTATGGCAGTGAGAAGGTAGCAGTACTCTGAGTCAGGAGGTTCCAAGATTACCAGTCTACTGCACCTGGGATACCCTCCAGGTCTGCATTGTTACCCTGCGTCTCAGAAGCCTCTGGCAAACGTCTCTGCTGAAGACCTGCGAAACTCACTCTGCAGGCAGTGTGGAACTGTGAGGGACTGAGGCTGAGCTCAACTCTCAGAAGTAAGATGCTTTTGGACAAGGCGTTCAGCTACCCTCTCACGTATGGAACTTAGTATGTAGCACCAGTCTACCACAGGAATTACTAGGAAATCGCTGGAACTGAGCTTGGAGGCACTAGTCTTGTGTGCCGGGTGATTCCAATTACCTCTCCCAGCACTTCCGTCAAACAGCGAGCCTAGGCCTTTTAGAAGCCAAGGGTACCAGCAGGCTGGATGTGGAGGTACAGGCCATAAGCTCAACTCTCAGAAGTGTGTATGCATGGGAGGCAGATGTCTGCTACCCACTCGGACATGGGAGTTGGAACCTAGCTACACTGTGATTGAAGAAAGGCCATTGGAAATCGCTGTATTCAACTCAGATACACGGGAGTTCAGGCCCAGTGCTCACACATGCTTTTCCCGCAACCTCTCCCAGCCACTAACATAAGGATGTTAGCAGCTACTCCTACAGTCAGGCAGGATGCGGGAGGGTTCTGCCCTGTCCTCAGCTCTCACAGGGAAGCATGTCTTGAAGCCAGCTGTCAACTAGCTGCATTCCTATGGCAGTGAGAAGGTAGCAGTACTCTGAGTCAGGAGGTTCCAAGATTACCACTCTACTGCACCTGGAGATACCCTCCAGGTCTGCATTGTTAACTTGTACTCAGAAGCCTCTGGCAATCGTCTCTGGTGAAGACGTGTGAAACTCACTCTGCAGGCAGTGTGGAACTGTGAGGGACTGAGGGCTGAGCTCAACTCTCAGAAGTAAGATGCTTTTGGACAAGGCGTTCAGCTACCTTCTCACATATGGAACTTAGTATGTAGCACCTGTCTACCACAAGAATTACTGGGAAATCGTGAATTGAGCTTGGAGGCACTCGTCTTGTGTGCCGGGAGATTCCAATTACCTCTCCCAGCACTTCCGTCAAACAGCGAGCCTAGGCCTTTTAGAAGCCAAGGGTACCAGCAGGCTGGATGTGGAGGTACAGGCCATAAGCTCAACTCTCAGAAGTGTGTATGCATGGGAGGCAGATGTCTGCTACCCGCTCGTACATGGGATTTGGAACCTAGCTACACTCTGGTTGAGGAAAGCCGTTGGAAATCGCTGTATTCAACTCAGATACACGGGAGTTCAGGCCCAGTGCTCACACATGCTTTTCCCGCAACCTCTCCCAGCCACTAACATTAGGATGTTAGCAGCTACTCCTACAGTCAGGCAGGATGCGGGAGGGTTCTGCCCTGTCCTCAGCTCTCACAGGGAAGCATGTCTTGAAGCCAGCTGTCAACTAGCTGCATTCCTATGGCAGTGAGAAGGTAGCAGTATTCTGAGTCAGGAGGTTCCAAGATTACCAGTCGACTGCACCTGGGGATACCCTCCAGGTCTGCATTGTTACCCTGCGTCTCAGAAGCCTCTGGCAAACGTCTCTGCTGAAGACCTGCGAAACTCACTCTGCAGGCAGTGTGGAACTGTGAGGGACTGAGGCTGAGCTCAACTCTCAGAAGTAAGATGGTTTTGGACAAGGCGTTCAGCTACCCTCTCACGTATGGAACTTAGTATGTAGCACCAGTCTACCACAGGAATTACTAGGAAATCGCTGAACTGAGCTTGGAGGCACTAGTCTTGTGTGCCGGGTGATTCCAATTACCTCTCCCAGCACTTCCGTCAAACAGCGAGCCTAGGCCTTTAGAAGCCAAGGGTACCAGCAGGCTGGATGTGGAGGTACAGGCCATAAGCTCAACTCTCAGAAGTGTGTATGCATGGGAGGCAGATGTCTGCTACCCACTCGGACATGGGAGTTGGAACCTAGCTACACTGTGATTGAAGAAGGCCATTGGAAATCGCTGTATTCAACTCAGATACACGGAGTTCAGGCCCAGTGCTCACACATGCTTTTCCCGCAACCTCTCCCAGCCACTAACATAAGGATGTTAGCAGCTACTCCTACAGTCAGGCAGGATGCGGGAGGGTTCTGCCCTGTCCTCAGCTCTCACAGGGAAGCATGTCTTGAAGCCAGCTGTCAACTAGCTGCATTCCTATGGCAGTGAGAAGGTAGCAGTACTCTGAGTCAGGAGGTTCCAAGATTACCACTCTACTGCACCTGGAGATACCCTCCAGGTCTGCATTGTTACCCTGGTACTCAGAAGCCTCTGGCAAATCGTCTCTGGTGAAGACCTGTGAAACTCACTCTGCAGGCAGTGTGGAACTGTGAGGGACTGAGGGTGAGCTCAACTCTCAGAAGTAAGATGCTTTTGGACAAGGCGTTCAGCTACCTCTCACATATGGAACTTAGTATGTAGCACCTGTCTACCACAAGAATTACTGGGAAATCGTGAATTGAGCTTGGAGACACTCGTCTTGTGTGCCGGGAGATTCCAATTTCCTCTCCCAGCACTTCCGTCAAACAGCGAGCTAGGCCTTTTAGAAGCCAAGGGTACCAGCAGGCTGGATGTGGAGGTACAGGCCATAAGCTCACCTCTCAGAAGTGTGTATGCATGGGAGGCAGATGTCTGCTACCCGCTCGTACATGGGATTTGGAACCTAGCTACACTCTGGTTGAGGAAAGCCGTTGGAAATCGCTGTATTCAACTCAGATACACGGGAGTTCAGGCCCAGTGCTCACACATGCTTTTCCCGCAACCTCTCCCAGCCACTAACATTAGGATGTTAGCAGCTACTCCTACAGTCAGGCAGCATGCGGGAGGGTTCTGCCCTGTCCTCAGCTCTCACAGGGAAGCATGTCTTGAAGCCAGCTGTCAACTAGCTGCATTCCTATGGCAGTGAGAAGGTAGCAGTATCTGAGTCAGGAGGTTCCAAGATTACCAGTCTACTGCACCTGGAGATACCCTCCAGGTCTGCATTGTTACCCTGCGTCTCAGAAGCCTCTGGCAAACGTCTCTGGCTGAAGACCTGCGAAACTCACTCTGCAGGCAGTGTGGAACTGTGAGGGACTGAGGCTGAGCTCAACTCTCAGAAGTAAGATGGCTTTTGGACAAGGCGTTCAGCTACCCTCTCACGTATGGAACTTAGTATGTAGCACCAGTCTACCACAGGAATTACTAGGAAATCGCTGAACTGAGCTTGGAGGCACTAGTCTTGTGTGCCGGGTGATTCCAATTACCTCTCCCAGCACTTCCGTCAAACAGCGAGCCTAGGCCTTTAGAAGCCAAGGGTACCAGCAGGCTGGATGTGGAGGTACAGGCCATAAGCTCAACTCTCAGAAGTGTGTATGCATGGGAGGCAGATGTCTGCTACCCGCTCGTACATGGGATTTGGAACCTAGCTACACTCTGGTTGAGGAAGCCGTTGGAAATCGCTGTATTCAACTCAGATACACGGGAGTTCAGGCCCAGTGCTCACACATGCTTTTCCCGCAACCTCTCCCAGCCACTAACATAGGATGTTAGCAGCTACTCCTACAGTCAGGCAGCATGCGGGAGGGTTCTGCCCTGTCCTCAGCTCTCACAGGGAAGCATGTCTTGAAGCCAGCTGTCAACTAGCTGCATTCCTATGGCAGTGAGAAGGTAGCAGTATTCTGAGTCAGGAGGTTCCAAGATTACCAGTCTACTGCACCTGGGATACCCTCCAGGTCTGCATTGTTACCCTGCTGTCTCAGAAGCCTCTGGCAAACGTCTCTGGTGAAGACCTGCGAAACTCACTCTGCAGGCAGTGTGGAACTGTGAGGGACTGAGGCTGAGCTCAACTCTCAGAATAAGATGCTTTTGGACAAGGCGTTCAGCTACCCTCTCACGTATGGAACTTAGTATGTAGCACCAGTCTACCACAAGGAATTACTAGGAAATCGCTGGAATTGAGCTTGGAGGCACTAGTCTTGTGTGCCGGGAGATTCCAATTACCTCTCCCAGCACTTTCCGTCAAACAGCGAGCCTAGGCCTTTTAGGAAGCCAAGGGTACCAGCAGGCTGGATGTGGAGGTACAGGCCATAAGCTCAACTCTCAGAAGTGTGTATGCATGGGAGGCAGATGTCTGCTACCCACTCGGACATGGGAGTTTGGAACCTAGCTACACTCTGGTTGAGGAAAGGCAGTTGGAAATCGCTGTATTCAACTCAGATACACGGGAGTTCAGGCCCAGTGCTCACACATGCTTTTCCCGCAACCTCTCCCAGCCACTAACATAAGGATGTTAGCAGCTACTCCTACAGTCAGGCAGGATGCGGGAGGGTTCTGCCCTGTCCTCAGCTCTCACAGGGAAGCATGTCTTGAAGCCAGCTGTCAACTAGCTGCATTCCTATGGCAGTGAGAAGGTAGCAGTATTCTGAGTCAGGAGGTTCCAAGATTACCAGTCTACTGCACCTGGGGATACCCTCCAGGTCTGCATTGTTACCCTTGGTACTCAGAAGCCTCTGGCAATCGTCTCTGGTGAAGACGTGTGAAACTCACTCTGCAGGCAGTGTGGAACTGTGAGGGACTGAGGGCTGAGCTCAACTCTCAGAAGTAAGATGGCTTTTGGACAAGGCGTTCAGCTACCCTCTCACAGTATGGAACTTAGTATGTAGCACCTGTCTACCACAGAATTACTAGGAAATCGCTGAATTGAGCTTGGAGGCACTCGTCTTGTGTGCCGGGAGATTCCAATTACCTCTCCCAGCACTTCCGTCAAACAGCGAGCCTAGGCCTTTTAGAAGCCAAGGGTACCAGCAGGCTGGATGTGGAGGTACAGGCCATAAGCTCAACTCTCAGAAGTGTGTATGCATGGGAGGCAGATGTCTGCTACCCGCTCGTACATGGGATTTGGAACCTAGCTACACTCTGGTTGAGGAAAGCCGTTGGAAATCGCTGTATTCAACTCAGATACACGGGAGTTCAGGCCCAGTGCTCACACATGCTTTTCCCGCAACCTCTCCCAGCCACTAACATTAGGATGTTAGCAGCTACTCCTACAGTCAGGCAGCATGCGGGAGGGTCTGCCCTGTCCTCAGCTCTCACAGGGAAGCATGTCTTGAAGCCAGCTAGCTGTCAACTAGCTGCATTCCTATGGCAGTGAGAAGGTAGCAGTATTCTGAGTCAGGAGGTTCCAAGATTACCAGTCTACTGCACCTGGGGATACCCTCCAGGTCTGCATTGTTACCCTGCGTCTCAGAAGCCTCTGGCAAACGTCTCTGCTGAAGACCTGCGAAACTCACTCTGCAGGCAGTGTGGAACTGTGAGGGACTGAGGCTGAGCTCAACTCTCAGAAGTAAGATGGTTTTGGACAAGGCGTTCAGCTACCCTCTCACGTATGGAACTTAGTATGTAGCACCAGTCTACCACAGGAATTACTAGGAAATCGCTGAACTGAGCTTGGAGGCACTAGTCTTGTGTGCCGGGTGATTCCAATTACCTCTCCCAGCACTTCCGTCAAACAGCGAGCCTAGGCCTTTTAGAAGCCAAGGGTACCAGCAGGCTGGATGTGGAGGTACAGGCCATAAGCTCAACTCTCAGAAGTGTGTATGCATGGGAGGCAGATGTCTGCTACCCACTCGGACATGGGAGTTGGAACCTAGCTACACTGTGATTGAAGAAGGCCATTGGAAATCGCTGTATTCAACTCAGATACACGGGAGTTCAGGCCCAGTGCTCACACATGCTTTTCCCGCAACCTCTCCCAGCCACTAACATAAGGATGTTAGCAGCTACTCCTACAGTCAGGCAGGATGCGGGAGGGTTCTGCCCTGTCCTCAGCTCTCACAGGGAAGCATGTCTTGAAGCCAGCTGTCAACTAGCTGCATTCCTATGGCAGTGAGAAGGTAGCAGTACTCTGAGTCAGGAGGTTCCAAGATTACCACTCTACTGCACCTGGAGATACCCTCCAGGTCTGCATTGTTAACTTGTACTCAGAAGCCTCTGGCAATCGTCTCTGGTGAAGACGTGTGAAACTCACTCTGCAGGCAGTGTGGAAGTGTGAGGGACTGAGGGTGTGCTCAACTCTCAGAAGTAAGATGCTTTTGGACAAGGCGTTCAGCTACCTTCTCACATATGGAACTTAGTATGTAGCACCTGTCTACCACAAGAATTACTGGGAAATCGTGAATTGAGCTTGGAGGCACTCGTCTTGTGTGCCGGGAGATTCCAATTACCTCTCCCAGCACTTCCGTCAAACAGCGAGCCTAGGCCTTTTAGAAGCCAAGGGTACCAGCAGGCTGGATGTGGAGGTACAGGCCATAAGCTCAACTCTCAGAAGTGTGTATGCATGGGAGGCAGATGTCTGCTACCCGCTCGTACATGGGATTTGGAACCTAGCTACACTCTGGTTGAGGAAAGCCGTTGGAAATCGCTGTATTCAACTCAGATACACGGGAGTTCAGGCCCAGTGCTCACACATGCTTTTCCCGCAACCTCTCCCAGCCACTAACATTAGGATGTTAGCAGCTACTCCTACAGTCAGGCAGGCATGCGGGAGGGTTCTGCCCTGTCCTCAGCTCTCACAGGGAAGCATGTCTTGAAGCCAGCTGTCAACTAGCTGCATTCCTATGGCAGTGAGAAGGTAGCAGTATTCTGAGTCAGGAGGTTCCAAGATTACCAGTCTACTGCACCTGGGGATACCCTCCAGGTCTGCATTGTTACCCTGCGTCTCAGAAGCCTCTGGCAAACGTCTCTGCTGAAGACCTGCGAAACTCACTCTGCAGGCAGTGTGGAACTGTGAGGGACTGAGGCTGAGCTCAACTCTCAGAAGTAAGATGGTTTTGGACAAGGCGTTCAGCTACCCTCTCACGTATGGAACTTAGTATGTAGCACCAGTCTACCACAGGAATTACTAGGAAATCGCTGAACTGAGCTTGGAGGCACTCGTCTTGTGTGCCGGGTGATTCCAATTACCTCTCCCAGCACTTCCGTCAAACAGCGAGCCTAGGCCTTTTAGAAGCCAAGGGTACCAGCAGGCTGGATGTGGAGGTACAGGCCATAAGCTCAACTCTCAGAAGTGTGTATGCATGGGAGGCAGATGTCTGCTACCCACTCGGACATGGGAGTTGGAACCTAGCTACACTGTGATTGAGAAGGCCATTGGAAATCGCTGTATTCAACTCAGATACACGGGAGTTCAGGCCCAGTGCTCACACATGCTTTTCCCGCAACCTCTCCCAGCCACTAACATTAGGATGTTAGCAGCTACTCCTACAGTCAGGCAGGATGCGGGAGGGTTCTGCCCTGTCCTCAGCTCTCACAGGGAAGCATGTCTTGAAGCCAGCTGTCAACTAGCTGCATTCCTATGGCAGTGAGAAGGTAGCAGTACTCTGAGTCAGGAGGTTCCAAGATTACCAGCTCTACTGCACCTGGAGATACCCTCCAGGTCTGCATTGTTAACCTTGTACTCAGAAGCCTCTGGCAATCGTCTCTGGTGAAGACGTGTGAAACTCACTCTGCAGGCAGTGTGGAACTGTGAGGGACTGAGGCTGAGCTCAACTCTCAGAAGTAAGATGCTTTTGGACAAGGCGTTCAGCTACCCTCTCACATATGGAACTTAGTATGTAGCACCAGTCTACCACAGGAATTACTGGAAATCGCTGAACTGAGCTTGGAGGCACTCGTCTTGTGTGCCGGGAGATTCCAATTACCTCTCCCAGCACTTCCGTCAAACAGCGAGCCTAGGCCTTTTAGAAGCCAAGGGTACCAGCAGGCTGGATGTGGAGGTACAGGGCCATAAGCTCAACTCTCAGAAGTGTGTATGCATGGGAGGCAGATGTCTGCTACCCAGCTCGTACATGGGATTTGGAACCTAGCTACACTCGTGATTGAGGAAGGCCAGTGGAAATCGCTGTATTCAACTCAGATACACGGGAGTTCAGGCCCAGTGCTCACACATGCTTTTCCCGCAACCTCTCCCAGCCACTAACATTAGGATGTTAGCAGCTACTCCTACAGTCAGGCAGCATGCGGGAGGGTTCTGCCCTGTCCTCAGCTCTCACAGGGAAGCATGTCTTGAAGCCAGCTTGTGAACTAGCTGCATTCCTATGGCAGTGAGAAGGTAGCAGTATTCTGAGTCAGGAGGTTCCAAGATTACCAGTCGACTGCACCTGGGGATACCCTCCAGGTCTGCATTGTTACCCTGCGTCTCAGAAGCCTCTGGCAAACGTCTCTGCTGAAGACCTGCGAAACTCACTCTGCAGGCAGTGTGGAACTGTGAGGGACTGAGGCTGAGCTCAACTCTCAGAAGTAAGATGGTTTTGGACAAGGCGTTCAGCTACCCTCTCACGTATGGAACTTAGTATGTAGCACCAGTCTACCACAGGAATTACTAGGAAATCGCTGAACTGAGCTTGGAGGCACTAGTCTTGTGTGCCGGGTGATTCCAATTACCTCTCCCAGCACTTCCGTCAAACAGCGAGCCTAGGCCTTTTAGAAGCCAAGGGTACCAGCAGGCTGGCTGTGGAGGTACAGGCCATAAGCTCAACTCTCAGAAGTGTGTATGCATGGGAGGCAGATGTCTGCTACCCGCTCGTACATGGGATTTGGAACCTAGCTACACTCTGGTTGAGGGAAGCCGTTGGAAATCGCTGTATTCAACTCAGATACACGGGAGTTCAGGCCCAGTGCTCACACATGCTTTTCCCGCAACCTCTCCCAGCCACTAACATTAGGATGTTAGCAGCTACTCCTACAGTCAGGCAGCATGCGGGAGGGTTCTGCCCTGTCCTCAGCTCTCACAGGGAAGCATGTCTTGAAGCCAGGCTGTCAACTAGCTGCATTCCTATGGCAGTGAGAAGGTAGCAGTATTCTGAGTCAGGAGGTTCCAAGATTACCAGTCGACTGCACCTGGGGATACCCTCCAGGTCTGCATTGTTACCCTGCGTCTCAGAAGCCTCTGGCAAACGTCTCTGCTGAAGACCTGCGAAACTCACTCTGCAGGCAGTGTGGAACTGTGAGGGACTGAGGCTGAGCTCAACTCTCAGAAGTAAGATGGTTTTGGACAAGGCGTTCAGCTACCCTCTCACAGTATGGAACTTAGTATGTAGCACCATGTCTACCACAGAAATTACTAGGAAATCGTGAACTTGAGCTTGGAGGCACTAGTCTTGTGTGCCGGGTGATTCCAATATACCTCTCCCAGCACTTCCGTCAAACAGCGAGCCTAGGCCTTTAGAAGCCAAGGGTACCAGCAGGCTGGATGTGGAGGTACAGGCCATAAGCTCAACTCTCAGAAGTGTGTATGCATGGGACGGCAGATGTCTGCTACCCCCTCGGACATTGGAGTTGGAACCTAGCTACACTCTGTGATTGAAGAAGGCCATTGGAAATCGCTGTATTCAACTCAGATACACGGGAGTTCAGGCCCAGTGCTCACACATGCTTTTCCCGCAACCCTCTCCCAGCCACTAACATAGGATGTAGCAGCTACTCCTACAGTCAGGCAGCATGCGGGAGGGTTTCTGCCCTGTCCTCAGCTCTCACAGGGAAGCATGTCTTGAAGCCAGCTGTCAACTAGCTGCATTCCTATGGCAGTGAGAAGGTAGCAGTACTTCTGAGTCAGGAGGTTCCAAGATTACCACTCTACTGCACCTGGAGATACCCTCCAGGTCTGCATTGTTACCTTGTACTCAGAAGCCTCTGGCAATCGTCTCTGGTGAAGACGTGTGAAACTCACTCTGCAGGCAGTGTGGAAGTGTGAGGGACTGAGGCTGATGCTCAACTCTCAGAAGTAAGATGCTTTTGGACAAGGCGTTCAGCTACCCTTCTCACATATGGAACTTAGTATGTAGCACCATGTCTACCACAAGGAATTACTAGGAAATCGTGAACTGAGCTTGGAGGCACTAGTCTTGTGTGCCGGGAGATTCCAATTACCTCTCCCAGCAACTTCCGTCAAACAGCGAGCCTAGGCCTTTTAGAAGCCAAGGGTACCAGCAGGCTGGATGTGGAGGTACAGGCCATAAGCTCAACTCTCAGAAGTGTGGTATGCATGGGAGGCAGATGTCTGCTACCGCTCGTACATGGGATTTGGAACCTAGCTACACTCTGGTTGAGGAAAGCCGTTGGAAATCGCTGTATTCAACTCAGATACACGGGAGTTCAGGCCCAGTGCTCACACATGCTTTTCCCGCAACCTCTCCCAGCCACTAACATAGGATGTTAGCAGCTACTCCTACAGTCAGGCAGCATGCGGGAGGGTTCTGCCCTGTCCTCACTCTCACAGGGAAGCATGTCTTGAAGCCAGCTGTCAACTAGCTGCATTCCTATGGCAGTGAGAAGGTAGCAGTATTCTGAGTCAGGAGGTTCCAAGATTACCAGTCTACTGCACCTGGGGATACCCTCCAGGTCTGCATTGTTACCCTGCGTCTCAGAAGCCTCTGGCAACGTCTCTGCTGAAGACCTGCGAAACTCACTCTGCAGGCAGTGTGGAACTGTGAGGGACTGAGGCTGAGCTCAACTCTCAGAAGTAAGATGCTTTTGGACAAGGCGTTCAGCTACCTTCTCACGTATGGAACTTAGTATGTAGCACCAGTCTACCACAGGAATTACTAGGAAATCGCTGAACTGAGCTTGGAGGCACTAGTCTTGTGTGCCGGGTGATTCCAATTACCTCTCCCAGCACTTCCGTCAAACAGCGAGCCTAGGCCTTTTAGAAGCCAAGGGTACCAGCAGGCTGGATGTGGAGGTACAGGCCATAAGCTCAACTCTCAGAAGTGTGTATGCATGGGAGGCAGATGTCCTGCTACCCACTCGGACATGGGAGTTGGAACCTAGCTACACTCTGTGATTGAAGAAGGCCATTGGAAATCGCTGTATTCAACTCAGATACACGGGAGTTCAGGCCCAGTGCTCACACATGCTTTTCCCGCAACCTCTCCCAGCCACTAACATTAGGATGTTAGCAGCTACTCCTACAGTCAGGCAGGATGCGGGAGGGTTCTGCCCTGTCCTCAGCTCTCACAGGGAAGCATGTCTTGAAGCCAGCTGTCAACTAGCTGCATTCCTATGGCAGTGAGAAGGTAGCAGTACTCTGAGTCAGGAGGTTCCAAGATTACCACTCTACTGCACCTGGAGATACCCTCCAGGTCTGCATTGTTAACTTGTACTCAGAAGCCTCTGGCAATCGTCTCTGGTGAAGACGTGTGAAACTCACTCTGCAGGCAGTGTGGAACTGTGAGGGACTGAGGGGTGAGCTCAACTCTCAGAAGTAAGATGCTTTTGGACAAGGCGTTCAGCTACCTTCTCACATATGGAACTTAGTATGTAGCACCTGTCTACCACAAGAATTACTGGGAAAATCGTGAATTGAGCTTGGAGGCACATCGTCTTGTGTGCCGGGAGATTCCAATTACCTCTCCCAGCACTTCCGTCAAACAGCGAGCCTAGGCCTTTTAGAAGCCAAGGGTACCAGCAGGCTGGATGTGGAGGTACAGGCCATAAGCTCAACTCTCAGAAGTGTGTATGCATGGGAGGCAGATGTCTGCTACCCGCTCGTACATGGGATTTGGAACCTAGCTACACTCTGGTTGAGGAAAGCCGTTGGAAATCGCTGTATTCAACTCAGATACACGGGAGTTCAGGCCCAGTGCTCACACATGCTTTTCCCGCAACCTCTCCCAGCCACTAACATTAGGATGTTAGCAGCTACTCCTACAGTCAGGCAGGCATGCGGGAGGGTTCTGCCCTGTCCTCAGCTCTCACAGGGAAGCATGTCTTGAAGCCCAGCTGTCAACTAGCTGCATTCCTATGGCAGTGAGAAGGTAGCAGTATCTGAGTCAGGAGGTTCCAAGATTACCAGTCGACTGCACCTGGGGATACCCTCCAGGTCTGCATTGTTACCCTGCGTCTCAGAAGCCTCTGGCAAACGTCTCTGCTGAAGACCTGCGAAACTCACTCTGCAGGCAGTGTGGAACTGTGAGGGACTGAGGCTGAGCTCAACTCTCAGAAGTAAGATGGTTTTGGACAAGGCGTTCAGCTACCCTCTCACGTATGGAACTTAGTATGTAGCACCAGTCTACCACAGGAATTACTAGGAAATCGCTGAACTGAGCTTGGAGGCACTAGTCTTGTGTGCCGGGTGATTCCAATTACCTCTCCCAGCACTTCCGTCAAACAGCGAGCCTAGGCCTTTTAGAAGCCAAGGGTACCAGCAGGCTGGATGTGGAGGTACAGGCCATAAGCTCAACTCTCAGAAGTGTGTATGCATGGGAGGCAGATGTCTGCTACCCACTCGGACATGGGAGTTGGAACCTAGCTACACTCTGATTGAAGAAGGCCATTGGAAATCGCTGTATTCAACTCAGATACACGGGAGTTCAGGCCCAGTGCTCACACATGCTTTTCCCGCAACCTCTCCCAGCCACTAACATAAGGATGTTAGCAGCTACTCCTACAGTCAGGCAGGATGCGGGAGGGTTCTGCCCTGTCCTCAGCTCTCACAGGGAAGCATGTCTTGAAGCCAGCTGTCAACTAGCTGCATTCCTATGGCAGTGAGAAGGTAGCAGTACTCTGAGTCAGGAGGTTCCAAGATTACCACTCTACTGCACCTGGAGATACCCTCCAGGTCTGCATTGTTAACTTGTACTCAGAAGCCTCTGGCAATCGTCTCTGGTGAAGACGTGTGAAACTCACTCTGCAGGCAGTGTGGAACTGTGAGGGACTGAGGGTGGGCTCAACTCTCAGAAGTAAGATGCTTTTGGACAAGGCGTTCAGCTACCTTCTCACATATGGAACTTAGTATGTAGCACCTGTCTACCACAAGAATTACTGGGAAATCGTGAATTGAGCTTGGAGGCACTCGTCTTGT
Organism: Canis lupus familiaris; assembly: GCF_011100685.1. Taxonomy (NCBI): domain Eukaryota; kingdom Metazoa; phylum Chordata; class Mammalia; order Carnivora; family Canidae; genus Canis; species Canis lupus. The sequence continues at coordinate 12,656 of NW_023330648.1, read as the reverse complement.
GTGCCGGGAGATTCCAATTACCTCTCCCAGCACTTCCGTCAAACAGCGAGCCTAGGCCTTTAGAAGCCAAGGGTACCAGCAGGCTGGATGTGGAGGTACAGGCCATAAGCTCAACTCTCAGAAGTGTGTATGCATGGGAGGCAGATGTCTGCTACCCGCTCGTACATGGGATTTGGAACCTAGCTACACTCTGGTTGAGGAAAGCCGTTGGAAATCGCTGTATTCAACTCAGATACACGGGAGTTCAGGCCCAGTGCTCACACATGCTTTTCCCGCAACCTCTCCCAGCCACTAACATTAGGATGTTAGCAGCTACTCCTACAGTCAGGCAGGATGCGGGAGGGTTCTGCCCTGTCCTCAGCTCTCACAGGGAAGCATGTCTTGAAGCCAGCTGTCAACTAGCTGCATTCCTATGGCAGTGAGAAGGTAGCAGTATTCTGAGTCAGGAGGTTCCAAGATTACCAGTCTACTGCACCTGGGGATACCCTCCAGGTCTGCATTGTTACCCTGCGTCTCAGAAGCCTCTGGCAAACGTCTCTGCTGAAGACCTGCGAAACTCACTCTGCAGGCAGTGTGGAACTGTGAGGGACTGAGGCTGAGCTCAACTCTCAGAAGTAAGATGGTTTTGGACAAGGCGTTCAGCTACCCTCTCACGTATGGAACTTAGTATGTAGCACCAGTCTACCACAGGAATTACTAGGAAATCGCTGAACTGAGCTTGGAGGCACTAGTCTTGTGTGCCGGGTGATTCCAATTACCTCTCCCAGCACTTCCGTCAAACAGCGAGCCTAGGCCTTTTAGAAGCCAAGGGTACCAGCAGGCTGGATGTGGAGGTACAGGCCATAAGCTCAACTCTCAGAAGTGTGTATGCATGGGAGGCAGATGTCTGCTACCCACTCGGACATGGGAGTTGGAACCTAGCTACACTGTGATTGAAGAAGGCCATTGGAAATCGCTGTATTCAACTCAGATACACGGGAGTTCAGGCCCAGTGCTCACACATGCTTTTCCCGCAACCTCTCCCAGCCACTAACATAAGGATGTTAGCAGCTACTCCTACAGTCAGGCAGGATGCGGGAGGGTTCTGCCCTGTCCTCAGCTCTCACAGGGAAGCATGTCTTGAAGCCAGCTGTCAACTAGCTGCATTCCTATGGCAGTGAGAAGGTAGCAGTACTCTGAGTCAGGAGGTTCCAAGATTACCACTCTACTGCACCTGGAGATACCCTCCAGGTCTGCATTGTTAACTTGTACTCAGAAGCCTCTGGCAATCGTCTCTGGTGAAGACGTGTGAAACTCACTCTGCAGGCAGTGTGGAAGTGTGAGGGACTGAGGGTGTGCTCAACTCTCAGAAGTAAGATGCTTTTGGACAAGGCGTTCAGCTACCTTCTCACATATGGAACTTAGTATGTAGCACCTGTCTACCACAAGAATTACTGGGAAATCGTGAATTGAGCTTGGAGGCACTCGTCTTGTGTGCCGGGAGATTCCAATTACCTCTCCCAGCACTTCCGTCAAACAGCGAGCCTAGGCCTTTTAGAAGCCAAGGGTACCAGCAGGCTGGATGTGGAGGTACAGGCCATAAGCTCAACTCTCAGAAGTGTGTATGCATGGGAGGCAGATGTCTGCTACCCGCTCGTACATGGGATTTGGAACCTAGCTACACTCTGGTTGAGGAAAGCCGTTGGAAATCGCTGTATTCAACTCAGATACACGGGAGTTCAGGCCCAGTGCTCACACATGCTTTTCCCGCAACCTCTCCCAGCCACTAACATTAGGATGTTAGCAGCTACTCCTACAGTCAGGCAGCATGCGGGAGGGTTCTGCCCTGTCCTCAGCTCTCACAGGGAAGCATGTCTTGAAGCCAGCTGTCAACTAGCTGCATTCCTATGGCAGTGAGAAGGTAGCAGTATTCTGAGTCAGGAGGTTCCAAGATTACCAGTCGACTGCACCTGGGGATACCCTCCAGGTCTGCATTGTTACCCCTGCGTCTCAGAAGCCTCTGGCAAACGTCTCTGCTGAAGACCTGCGAAACTCACTCTGCAGGCAGTGTGGAACTGTGAGGGACTGAGGCTGAGCTCAACTCTCAGAAGTAAGATGGTTTTGGACAAGGCGTTCAGCTACCCTCTCACGTATGGAACTTAGTATGTAGCACCAGTCTACCACAGGAATTACTAGGAAATCGCTGAACTGAGCTTGGAGGCACTAGTCTTGTGTGCCGGGTGATTCCAATTACCTCTCCCAGCACTTCCGTCAAACAGCGAGCCTAGGCCTTTTAGAAGCCAAGGGTACCAGCAGGCTGGATGTGGAGGTACAGGGCCATAAGCTCAACTCTCAGAAGTGTGTATGCATGGGAGGCAGATGTCTGCTACCCACTCGGACATGGGAGTTGGAACCTAGCTACACTGTGATTGAAGAAGGCCATTGGAAATCGCTGTATTCAACTCAGATACACGGGAGTTCAGGCCCAGTGCTCACACATGCTTTTCCCGCAACCTCTCCCAGCCACTAACATAAGGATGTTAGCAGCTACTCCTACAGTCAGGCAGGATGCGGGAGGGTTCTGCCCTGTCCTCAGCTCTCACAGGGAAGCATGTCTTGAAGCCAGCTGTCAACTAGCTGCATTCCTATGGCAGTGAGAAGGTAGCAGTACTCTGAGTCAGGAGGTTCCAAGATTACCACTCTACTGCACCTGGAGATACCCTCCAGGTCTGCATTGTTAACTTGTACTCAGAAGCCTCTGGCAATCGTCTCTGGTGAAGACGTGTGAAACTCACTCTGCAGGCAGTGTGGAACGTGTGAGGGACTGAGGGTGTGCTCAACTCTCAGAAGTAAGATGCTTTTGGACAAGGCGTTCAGCTACCTTCTCACATATGGAACTTAGTATGTAGCACCTGTCTACCACAAGAATTACTGGGAAATCGTGAATTGAGCTTGGAGGCACTCGTCTTGTGTGCCGGGAGATTCCAATTACCTCTCCCAGCACTTCCGTCAAACAGCGAGCCTAGGCCTTTTAGAAGCCAAGGGTACCAGCAGGCTGGATGTGGAGGTACAGGCCATAAGCTCAACTCTCAGAAGTGTGTATGCATGGGAGGCAGATGTCTGCTACCCGCTCGTACATGGGATTTGGAACCTAGCTACACTCTGGTTGAGGAAAGCCGTTGGAAATCGCTGTATTCAACTCAGATACACGGGAGTTCAGGCCCAGTGCTCACACATGCTTTTCCCGCAACCTCTCCCAGCCACTAACATTAGGATGTTAGCAGCTACTCCTACAGTCAGGCAGCATGCGGGAGGGTTCTGCCCTGTCCTCAGCTCTCACAGGGAAGCATGTCTTGAAGCCAGCTGTCAACTAGCTGCATTCCTATGGCAGTGAGAAGGTAGCAGTATTCTGAGTCAGGAGGTTCCAAGATTACCAGTCTACTGCACCTGGGGATACCCTCCAGGTCTGCATTGTTACCCTGCGTCTCAGAAGCCTCTGGCAAACGTCTCTGCTGAAGACCTGCGAAACTCACTCTGCAGGCAGTGTGGAACTGTGAGGGACTGAGGCTGAGCTCAACTCTCAGAAGTAAGATGGTTTTGGACAAGGCGTTCAGCTACCCTCTCACGTATGGAACTTAGTATGTAGCACCAGTCTACCACAGGAATTACTAGGAAATCGCTGAACTGAGCTTGGAGGCACTAGTCTTGTGTGCCGGGTGATTCCAATTACCTCTCCCAGCACTTCCGTCAAACAGCGAGCCTAGGCCTTTTAGAAGCCAAGGGTACCAGCAGGCTGGATGTGGAGGTACAGGCCATAAGCTCAACTCTCAGAAGTGTGTATGCATGGGAGGCAGATGTCTGCTACCCACTCGGACATGGGAGTTGGAACCTAGCTACACTGTGATTGAAGAAGGCCATTGGAAATCGCTGTATTCAACTCAGATACACGGGAGTTCAGGCCCAGTGCTCACACATGCTTTTCCCGCAACCTCTCCCAGCCACTAACATTAGGATGTTAGCAGCTACTCCTACAGTCAGGCAGGATGCGGGAGGGTTCTGCCCTGTCCTCAGCTCTCACAGGGAAGCATGTCTTGAAGCCAGCTGTCAACTAGCTGCATTCCTATGGCAGTGAGAAGGTAGCAGTACTCTGAGTCAGGAGGTTCCAAGATTACCACTCTACTGCACCTGGAGATACCCTCCAGGTCTGCATTGTTAACTTGTACTCAGAAGCCTCTGGCAATCGTCTCTGGTGAAGACGTGTGAAACTCACTCTGCAGGCAGTGTGGAACTGTGAGGGACTGAGGGTGGGCTCAACTCTCAGAAGTAAGATGCTTTTGGACAAGGCGTTCAGCTACCATCTCACATATGGAACTTAGTATGTAGCACCTGTCTACCACAAGAATTACTGGGAAATCGTGAATTGAGCTTGGAGGCACTCGTCTTGTGTGCCGGGAGATTCCAATTACCTCTCCCAGCACTTCCGTCAAACAGCGAGCCTAGGCCTTTTAGAAGCCAAGGGTACCAGCAGGCTGGATGTGGAGGTACAGGCCATAAGCTCAACTCTCAGAAGTGTGTATGCATGGGAGGCAGATGTCTGCTACCCGACTCGTACATGGGATTTGGAACCTAGCTACACTCTGTGATTGAGGAAAGCCGTTGGAAATCGCTGTATTCAACTCAGATACACGGGAGTTCAGGCCCAGTGCTCACACATGCTTTTCCCGCAACCTCTCCCAGCCACTAACATTAGGATGTTAGCAGCTACTCCTACAGTCAGGCAGCATGCGGGAGGGTTCTGCCCTGTCCTCAGCTCTCACAGGGAAGCATGTCTTGAAGCCAGCTGTCAACTAGCCTGCATTCCTATGGCAGTGAGAAGGTAGCAGTATCTGAGTCAGGAGGTTCCAAGATTACCAGTCTACTGCACCTGGGGATACCCTCCAGGTCTGCATTGTTACCCTGCGTCTCAGAAGCCTCTGGCAAACGTCTCTGCTGAAGACCTGCGAAACTCACTCTGCAGGCAGTGTGGAACTGTGAGGGACTGAGGCTGAGCTCAACTCTCAGAAGTAAGATGGTTTTGGACAAGGCGTTCAGCTACCCTCTCACGTATGGAACTTAGTATGTAGCACCAGTCTACCACAGGAATTACTAGGAAATCGCTGGACTGAGCTTGGAGGCACTAGTCTTGTGTGCCGGGTGATTCCAATTACCTCTCCCAGCACTTCCGTCAAACAGCGAGCCTAGGCCTTTTAGAAGCCAAGGGTACCAGCAGGCTGGATGTGGAGGTACAGGCCATAAGCTCAACTCTCAGAAGTGTGTATGCATGGGAGGCAGATGTCTGCTACCCACTCGGACATGGGAGTTGGAACCTAGCTACACTGTGATTGAAGAAGGCCATTGGAAATCGCTGTATTCAACTCAGATACACGGGAGTTCAGGCCCAGTGCTCACACATGCTTTTCCCGCAACCTCTCCCAGCCACTAACATAAGGATGTTAGCAGCTACTCCTACAGTCAGGCAGCATGCGGGAGGGTTCTGCCCTGTCCTCAGCTCTCACAGGGAAGCATGTCTTGAAGCCAGCTGTCAACTAGCTGCATTCCTATGGCAGTGAGAAGGTAGCAGTATTCTGAGTCAGGAGGTTCCAAGATTACCAGTCTACTGCACCTGGGGATACCCTCCAGGTCTGCATTGTTACCCTGCGTCTCAGAAGCCTCTGGCAAACGTCTCTGCTGAAGACCTGCGAAACTCACTCTGCAGGCAGTGTGGAACTGTGAGGGACTGAGGCTGAGCTCAACTCTCAGAAGTAAGATGGTTTGGACAAGGCGTTCAGCTACCCTCTCACGTATGGAACTTAGTATGTAGCACCAGTCTACCACAGGAATTACTAGGAAATCGCTGAACTGAGCTTGGAGGCACTAGTCTTGTGTGCCGGGTGATTCCAATTACCTCTCCCAGCACTTCCGTCAAACAGCGAGCCTAGGCCTTTTAGAAGCCAAGGGTACCAGCAGGCTGGATGTGGAGGTACAGGCCATAAGCTCAACTCTCAGAAGTGTGTATGCATGGGAGGCAGATGTCTGCTACCCCACTCGGACATGGGAGTTGGAACCTAGCTACACTGTGATTGAAGAAGGCCATTGGAAATCGCTGTATTCAACTCAGATACACGGGAGTTCAGGCCCAGTGCTCACACATGCTTTTCCCGCAACCTCTCCCAGCCACTAACATAGGATGTTAGCAGCTACTCCTACAGTCAGGCAGGATGCGGGAGGGTTCTGCCCTGTCCTCAGCTCTCACAGGGAAGCATGTCTTGAAGCCAGCTGTCAACTAGCTGCATTCCTATGGCAGTGAGAAGGTAGCAGTACTCTGAGTCAGGAGGTTCCAAGATTACCACTCTACTGCACCTGGAGATACCCTCCAGGTCTGCATTGTTAACTTGTACTCAGAAGCCTCTGGCAATCGTCTCTGGTGAAGACGTGTGAAACTCACTCTGCAGGCAGTGTGGAAGTGTGAGGGACTGAGGGTGGGCTCAACTCTCAGAAGTAAGATGCTTTTGGACAAGGCGTTCAGCTACCATTCTCACATATGGAACTTAGTATGTAGCACCTGTCTACCACAAGAATTACTGGGAAATCGTGAATTGAGCTTGGAGGCACTCGTCTTGTGTGCCGGGAGATTCCAATTACCTCTCCCAGCACTTCCGTCAAACAGCGAGCCTAGGCCTTTTAGAAGCCAAGGGTACCAGCAGGCTGGATGTGGAGGTACAGGCCATAAGCTCAACTCTCAGAAGTGTGTATGCATGGGAGGCAGATGTCTGCTACCCGCTCGTACATGGGATTTGGAACCTAGCTACACTCTGGTTGAGGAAAGCCGTTGGAAATCGCTGTATTCAACTCAGATACACGGGAGTTCAGGCCCAGTGCTCACACATGCTTTTCCCGCAACCTCTCCCAGCCACTAACATTAGGATGTTAGCAGCTACTCCTACAGTCAGGCAGCATGCGGGAGGGTTCTGCCCTGTCCTCAGCTCTCTCAGGGAAGCATGTCTTGAAGCCAGCTAGCTGTCAACTAGCTGCATTCCTATGGCAGTGAGAAGGTAGCAGTATTCTGAGTCAGGAGGTTCCAAGATTACCAGTCGACTGCACCTGGGGATACCCTCCAGGTCTGCATTGTTACCCTGCGTCTCAGAAGCCTCTGGCAAACGTCTCTGCTGAAGACCTGCGAAACTCACTCTGCAGGCAGTGTGGAACTGTGAGGGACTGAGGCTGAGCTCAACTCTCAGAAGTAAGATGGTTTTGGACAAGGCGTTCAGCTACCCTCTCACGTATGGAACTTAGTATGTAGCACCAGTCTACCACAGGAATTACTAGGAAATCGCTGAACTGAGCTTGGAGGCACTAGTCTTGTGTGCCGGGTGATTCCAATTACCTCTCCCAGCACTTCCGTCAAACAGCGAGCCTAGGCCTTTTAGAAGCCAAGGGTACCAGCAGGCTGGATGTGGAGGTACAGGCCATAAGCTCAACTCTCAGAAGTGTGTATGCATGGGAGGCAGATGTCTGCTACCCACTCGGACATGGGAGTTGGAACCTAGCTACACTGTGATTGAAGAAGGCCATTGGAAATCGCTGTATTCAACTCAGATACACGGGAGTTCAGGCCCAGTGCTCACACATGCTTTTCCCGCAACCTCTCCCAGCCACTAACATTAGATGTTAGCAGCTACTCCTACAGTCATGCAGGATGCGGGAGGGTTCTGCCCTGTCCTCAGCTCTCACGGGGAAGCATGTCTTGAGCCAGCTGTCAACTAGCTGCATTCCTATGGCAGTGAGAAGGTAGCAGTAACTCTGAGTCAGGAGGTTCCAAGATTAGCCAGTCTACTGCACCTGGGGAAAATATACCCTCCAGGGTCTGCATTGTTAACTTCCTGACTCAGACCGCTGGCAAATCGTCTCTGGCTGAAGACCTGCTGTGGAAACTCACTCTGTAGGGCAGTGTGGAACGGTGAGGGACTGATGGCTGAGCTCACTCTCAGAAGTAAGATGCTTGTTGGACAAGGCGTTCAGCTAACCTGCTCACATATGGGAACTTAGTATGTAGCACCATTCTACCACAAGGAATTACTAGGGAAATCGTGAATTGACTTGGAGGCAATGTCTTTGTGCCGGGAGTTCCATGACCTCTCCCAGCACTTCCGTCAAACAGCGAGCCTAGGCCTTTTAGAAGCCAAGGGTACCAGCAGGCTGGATGTGGAGGTACAGGCCATAAGCTCAACTCTCAGAAGTGTGTATGCATGGGAGGCAGATGTCTTGCTACCCGCTCGTACATGGGATTTGGAACCTAGCTACACTCTGGTTGAGGAAAGTCCGTTGGAAATCGCTGTATTCAACTCAGATACACGGGAGTTCAGGCCCAGTGCTCACACATGCTTTTCCCGCAACCTCTCCCAGCCACTAACATTAGGATGTTAGCAGCTACTCCTACAGTCAGGCAGCATGCGGGAGGGTTCTGCCCTGTCCTCAGCTCTCACAGGGAAGCATGTCTTGAAGCCAGCTGTCAACTAGCTGCATTCCTATGGCAGTGAGAAGGTAGCAGTATTCTGAGTCAGGAGGTTCCAAGATTACCAGTCTACTGCACCTGGGGATACCCTCCAGGTCTGCATTGTTACCCTGCGTCTCAGAAGCCTCTGGCAAACGTCTCTGCTGAAGACCTGCGAAACTCACTCTGCAGGCAGTGTGGAACTGTGAGGGACTGAGGCTGAGCTCAACTCTCAGAAGTAAGATGGTTTTGGACAAGGCGTTCAGCTACCCTCTCACGTATGGAACTTAGTATGTAGCACCAGTTCTACCACAGGAATTACTAGGAAATCGCTGAACTGAGCTTGGAGGCACTCGTCTTGTGTGCCGGGTGATTCCAATTACCTCTCCCAGCACTTCCGTCAAACAGCGAGCCTAGGCCTTTTAGAAGCCAAGGGTACCAGCAGGCTGGATGTGGAGGTACAGGCCATAAGCTCAACTCTCAGAAGTGTGTATGCATGGGAGGCAGATGTCTGCTACCCACTCGGACATGGGAGTTGGAACCTAGCTACACTGTGATTGAAGAAGGCCATTGGAAATCGCTGTATTCAACTCAGATACACGGGAGTTCAGGCCCAGTGCTCACACATGCTTTTCCCGCAACCTCTCCCAGCCACTAACATTAAGGATGTTAGCAGCTACTCCTACAGTCAGGCAGCATGCGGGAGGGTTCTGCCCTGTCCTCAGCTCTCACAGGGAAGCATGTCTTGAAGCCAGAGCTGTCAACTAGCTGCATTCCTATGGCAGTGAGAAGGTAGCAGTATTCTGAGTCAGGAGGTTCCAAGATTACCAGTCTACTGCACCTGGGGATACCCTCCAGGTCTGCATTGTTACCCTGCGTCTCAGAAGCCTCTGGCAAACGTCTCTGCTGAAGACCTGCGAAACTCACTCTGCAGGCAGTGTGGAACTGTGAGGGACTGAGGCTGAGCTCAACTCTCAGAAGTAAGATGGTTTTGGACAAGGCGTTCAGCTACCCTCTCACGTATGGAACTTAGTATGTAGCACCAGTCTACCACAGGAATTACTAGGAAATCGCTGAACTGAGCTTGGAGGCACTAGTCTTGTGTGCCGGGTGATTCCAATTACCTCTCCCAGCACTTCGTCAAACAGCGAGCCTAGGCCTTTAGAAGCCAAGGGTACAGCAGGCTGGATGTGGAGGTACAGGCCATAAGCTCAACTCTCAGAAGTGTGTATGCATGGGAGGCAGATGTCTGCTACCCACTCGGACATGGGAGTTGGAACCTAGCTACACTGTGATTGAAGAAGGCCATTGGAAATCGCTGTATTCAACTCAGATACACGGGAGTTCAGGCCCAGTGCTCACACATGCTTTTCCCGCAACCTCTCCCAGCCACTAACATTAGGATGTTAGCAGCTACTCCTACAGTCAGGCAGGATGCGGGAGGGTTCTGCCCTGTCCTCAGCTCTCACAGGGAAGCATGTCTTGAAGCCAGCTGTCAACTAGCTGCATTCCTATGGCAGTGAGAAGGTAGCAGTACTCTGAGTCAGGAGGTTCCAAGATTACCACTCTACTGCACCTGGAGATACCCTCCAGGTCTGCATTGTTAACTTGTACTCAGAAGCCTCTGGCAATCGTCTCTGGTGAAGACGTGTGAAACTCACTCTGCAGGCAGTGTGGAACTGTGAGGTACTGAGGGTTGGCTCAACTCTCAGAAGTAAGATGCTTTTGGACAAGGCGTTCAGCTACACTTCTCACATATGGAACTTAGTATGTAGCACCTGTCTACCACAGAAATTAACTAGGAAATCGTGAATTGAGCTTGGAGGCACTCGTCTTGTGTGCGGGAGATGTCCAATTTACTCTCTCCCGGCTTACTTCCGTCAAACAGCGAGCCTAGGTCCTTTAGAAGCCAAGGTACCAAGCAGGCTGGATGTGGAGGTACAGGCCATAAAGCTCAACTCTCAGAAGGTCGTTATGCATGGAGGCAGATGCTGCTACCCCGCTCGTATCATGAGATTTGGAACCTAGCTACACTCTTGGTTGAGGAAAGTCGTGGAAATCGCTGTATTCAACTCAGATACACGGGAGCTTCAGGCCCAGGGACTCACACACATGCTTTCCCGCAACCTCCTCCCAGCCACTAACATTAGGATGTAGCAGGCTACTCCTACAGTCAGGCAGCATGCGGGAGGGTTCTGCCCTGTCCCTCAGCTCTCTCAGGGAAGCATGTCTTGAAGCCAGCTGTCAACTAGCTGCATTCCTATGGCAGGGAGAAGGTAGCAGTATTCTGAGTCAGGAGGTTCCAAGATTACCAGTCTACTGCACCTGGGAGTACCCTCCAGGTCTGCATTGTTACCCTGCGTCTCAGAACCTCTGGCAAATCGTCTCTGCTGAAGACCTGCGAAACTCACTCTGCAGGCAGTGTGGAACTGTGGGGACTGAGCTGAGCTCAACTCTCAGAAGTAAGATGGTTTTGGACAAGGCGTTCAGCTACCTCTCACCTATGGAACTTCAGTATGTAGCACCAGTCTAACCACAGGAATTACTAGGAAATCGCTGAACTGAGCTTGGAGGCACTAGTCTTGTGTGCCGGGTGATTCCAATTACCTCTCCCAGCACTTCCGTCAAACAGCGAGCCTAGGCCTTTTAGAAGTCCAAGGGTACCAGCAGGCTGGATGTGGAGGTACAGGCCATAAGCTCAACTCTCAGAAGTGTGTATGCATGGGAGGCAGATGTCTGCTACCCCTCGGACATGGGATTGGAACCTAGCTACACTCTGGTTGAGAAAGCCTTGGAAATCGCTGTATTCAACTCAGATACACGGGAGTTCAGGCCCAGTGCTCACACATGCTTTTCCCGCAACCTCTCCCAGCCACTAACATTAGGATGTTAGCAGCTACTCCTACAGTCAGGCAGCATGCGGGGGTTCTGCCCTGTCCTCAGCTCTCACAGGGAAGCATGTCTTGAAGCCAGCTGTCAACTAGCTGCATTCCTATGGCAGTGAGAAGGTAGCAGTACTCTGAGTCAGGAGGTTCCAAGATTACCACTCTACTGCACCTGGGATACCCTCCAGGTCTGCATTGTTACCCTGCGTCTCAGAAGCCTCTGGCAAACGTCTCTGCTGAAGACTGCGAAACTCACTCTGCAGGCAGTGTGGAACTGTGAGGGACTGAGGCTGAGCTCAACTCTCAGAAGTAAGATGCTTTTGGACAAGGCGTTCAGCTACCCTCTCACGTATGGAACTTAGTATGTAGCACCAGTCTACCACAGAATTACTAGGAAATCGCTGAACTGAGCTTGGAGGCACTAGTCTTGTGTGCCGGTGATTCCAATTACCTCTCCCAGCACTTCCGTCAAACAGCGAGCCTAGGCCTTTTAGAAGCCAAGGGTACCAGCAGGCTGGATGTGGAGGTACAGGCCATAAGCTCAACTCTCAGAATGTGTATGCATGGGAGGCAGATGTCTGCTACCACCTCGGACATGGGAGTTGGAACCTAGCTACACTGTGATTGAAGAAGGCCATTGGAATCGCTGTATTCAACTCAGATACACGGGAGTTCAGGCCCAGTGCTCACACATGCTTTTCCCGCAACCTCTCCCAGCCACTAACATTAAGGATGTTAGCAGCTACTCCTACAGTCAGGCAGGATGCGGGAGGGTTCTGCCCTGTCCTCAGCTCTCACAGGGAAGCATGTCTTGAAGCCAGCTGTCAACTAGCTGCATTCCTATGGCAGTGAGAAGGAGCAGTATCTGAGTCAGGAGGTTCCAAGATTACCACTCTACTGCACCTGGAGATACCCTCCAGGTCTGCATTGTTAACTTGTACTCAGAGCCTCTGGCAATCGTCTGGTGAAGACGTGTGAAACTCACTCTGCAGGCAGTGTGGAAGTGTGAGGGACTGAGGGTGGCTCAACTCTCAGAAGTAAGATGCTTTTGGACAAGGCGTTCAGCTACCTTCTCACATATGGAACTTAGTATGTAGCACCTGTCTACCACAAGAATTACTGGGAATCGTGAATTGAGCTTGGAGGCATCTTCTTGTGTGCCGGGAGATTCCAATTACCTCTCCCAGCACTTCCGTCAAACAGCGAGCCTAGGCCTTTAGAAGCCAAGGGTACCAGCAGGCTGGATGTGGAGGTACAGGCAT
>NW_023330647.1:0-70807 GCF_011100685.1 Canis lupus familiaris | reverse complement strand
CACCTAGGCCGCACCCAGACCTGGTGACTCTTGTCCCAGCTATGCCTCAAATTCGACCTGATGAATCTGGTCCTCACGTGGCCTCACATGGGCCTGTGACTCAGCTGGATAGAGTGGCTCTGGTTCCCACAAGGGGCTCACCTGATACTGCTGACTGGGGTGTGTTTCTATGCCTCACCAGACCTAGTGATTCTGTTCCCCATCTGGTCCTGCATGGCCCTAGTGACTCTGGCCTCACCCAGGCATCACTGGGATCTGGATACTCTATACCCACATGAGCCTCACTTTGACCAGGGACCTTGGTCCCATTCTGGGCCTCAAACAAATGGTTACTATGGTTCCCCCTCTGGGCCTCACCCTTACCTGGTGACCTGGTCACCCCTTGGGGTTCACTTGGGCTTTGTGTCTGTCCTTAGCTGTCCGCACCTGGATGGGTGACTTGTCGCCACCTGGGCTTCACCTGGACTTGGTGAATCCTGTTGCCACCTGCACCTCACCTGGACCTTGTGACTGTGGCCACACCTGGACCTCACCTGGATCTGGTGGCTCTGGTTCCATATGGGGCTCTCCTGGACCTGGTTCCTGTGGTCTCCATCTGGCCTCACCTGGAACACAATGACTCTGATCCATATCTGGACCTCTCCTGGACCTGTTGACTCTGGTCCTTACCTAGGCATCATTGGGACCTGGATACTCTCTTATATACCTGGGCCTCACCTGGACCTGGTGACTGTGGTCCCACTTGGGCCTCACCTGGACGAGGTGACTGGTTCCCACAGGACCTCACCTGGACTGGTGACTCAGGTCTCATATGGGCATCATGGACCTGGTTTCTCTCAGTTCCACATCGGGGCCTCACCTGGACCTAGTGATTCTCTTCCCCTCTGGGCCTCTTCTGACGTGCTGACTCTGGTTCCCACCTGGATATCACCAGAACCGGGTGACTCTGGTCCCCCTCTGGACTCACCCGGAGCTTGGGACACTGGTCCTCAGCTGGGCCTCAACAGGACCTGTGAATCTACTCCTCACTTAGACCTCGTCTGGACCTTGTGACTCTTTTCCCACCTGGCATCAATGGCATGGTTACTGTGTTCCCCACCTGGGCCTCACATGGACATGATAACTTTGCTCCACACTTTGGCCTCAACTGGTCCTGATGACTCTGGTTCCCCCACTAGGCCTCAATCTGGACCTGGTGACTGGGTCCCCACCTATTTCTCACTTGGACCTGGTGACTCTCGTTCCCAGATGAACCACACGTGGATCTGGTGACTGTGGTGTTCTGTAGACTCACATTTACCTGGTGCCTCCGGTCCCCACTAGGGCTCACCTGGATCTGGTGACTCTGGCCTGCAGGTTGGCCTCACCTGGACCTGGAGTGGGGTGCCACCTGGGGCTCACCCTGACTGGTTGACTCTGGTCCCCATCTTGGATGTCACCTTGACCAGGTGAATCTGGTACCCCTCTGGGCCTCAACTAGACCTGGTGACACTGGTCCTCAACTGGGCCTCACCGGGACCTAGTGAATGCTCCCCACCTGCACCTCATCTGGACCTGGTGACTCGGTTCTACCTGGGCATCATCGGGTCATGGTTACTCTATTCCCCACGGGACTGACCTGATCCTGGTAACTCTGGTCCTGACTTTTGGCTCTTCTGTACCAGGTGACTCTGGCTCCACCTGGGTCTCACCTGTAACTGGACTCTGATCCAAAGCATGGCCTCATCTGACCTGGTGACTGTGGTTCCCATTGGGACCTCACCTGGTCCTCAAGTCTCTGGTCTCACCTGGGCCTCAGCAGGACTTGGTGTCTCTCGTACCCACCTGGGTAGCATCAGGATATGGTTACACTGCTCACTAACAGTGACCCAGCCGGACCTATTATCTCTGGTCTTCACCTCGCCACACCTGGACATGGTGACTGGTTCCCACCTGGATCTCACCTGGACATGGTGAGTCGGATCCCCAGAGAGTCCTCACCTCTAACTGGTGATTCTCGTTCCCACATGGACATCATGTGGACCTGGTGGCTGCAGTGTTTCTAGCTTCTCATGTACCTCGTGACTCTGGTCCCCACCAGGGCCTCACCGGGACCTGGTGAGTGTGGTTGCCACCTGCACCTCACCAGGACCTGGTGATTCTGGTCTGCACCTGAGACTACCCTGGATCTGGTGACTATGGTCCCAACCTGGGCTTCACCTGGATTTGGGCACTCCGATTCCCATCTGGGCCTCACCTGGCCCTGTTGACCATGGTCCTCAACTGGGCAAAAATGGGACCCGGTGACTGTGTTCCACACCTGGACCTCACTGGACCAGGTGCTCTGGTCGCATGTGGGTCTCATCACCTGCTCTATGACTGTGAACCCCACTTTGGCCTGACTTGGACCTGCTGACCCTGGTTGCCACCTGCGCCTGACCTCGACTGTTGACTCTGGTTCTTTCAAGTGCCACCCCTGTACCTGGTGATCCTGGTTCCCACCTGGGCCTCACCACGACCCGGTGACTCTTGTCACCACCGGGGACTCACTTGGACCTGGTTACAGTGTTCCACTGTACTGGGCCTCAAGTAGAACTCTTGACCTTGGACCCCAAGCCTGCCTAACAGGGACCTGTTGCCTCTGTTACCTACAAGCCCTCACGTGTACCTGGTAACTCTGGTCCTCACCTGGGCCTCATCTGGACCTAGTGACTCTGGTTCCCACCTGGGCTTCACCTGGATCTGGTGACTCTGGTCCCCACCGGGACTTCACCTGGATCTGGTGACTCTGGTCCCCACTGGACCTCTCCTGGCCCTGTGACTCTCTTTCCAACATGGACCTAACCTGGATCTGGTGCCTCTGGTCCTCAGTTTGGCCTCCCCTGGACCTGGTGCTCTCGTCCCCACTTTGACCTAACTCAGAACTGCTGAATCTTGCCCCACCTAGGCCGCACCCAGACCTGGTGACTCTTGTCCCCAGCTATGCCTCAATTCGCCCTGATGAATCTGGTCCTCACGTGGGCCTTACATGGACCTGGGACACAGCTGGATAGAGTGGCTCTGGTTCCCACAAAGGGCTCACCTGATACTGGTGACTGGGGTCTTTTTCTATGCCTCACCAGTACCTAGTGATTCTGTTCTCCATCTGGGCCTGCATGGCCCTAGTGACTCTGTTCCTCACCGCGGCATCATTGGGACCTGGATACTCTATTCCACACCTGGGCCTCACTTTGACCAGGACCTCTGGTCCCATTCTGGCCTCAAACTAAACTGGTCACTCTGGTTCCTCCTCTGGGACTCACCCTTACCTGGTGAATCTGGTCACCCGTTGGGCTTCACTTGGGCCTGGTGAATCTGGTCCTTAGCTGGTCCTCACCTGGATCTGGTGACTGGTCGCCAGCTGGGCCTCACCTGGACTTGGTGAATCCTGTTGCCACCTGCGCCTCAGTGGACCTTGTGACTGTGGTCCCCTGGACATACCTGGATCTGGAGGCTCTGGTTCCCATAAGGGGCACTACTGGACCTGGTTCCTGTGGTCTCCATCTGGCCTCACCTGGAACACAATGACTCTGATCTATATTTGGGCCTCTCCTGGACCTGTTGTCTCTGGTCCTTACCTGGGCATCATTGGGACCTGGATACTCTCTTATATACTTGGCCTCACCTGGACCTGGTGAGTGTGGTCCCACCTGGGCCTCACCTGGACGAGGTGACTGGTTCCCACAGGGACCTCAACTGGACCTGGTGACTCAGGTACTCATATGGGCATCATGGGACCTGGTTTCTCAGTTCCCATCGGGGCGTCACCTGGACCTAGTGATTCTCGTCCGACTCTGGTCTCACCCTGACGTGCTGACTCTGGACCCCACCTGGATATCACCAGAACCGGGTGACGCTGGTCCCCCTCTGGGACTCACCCGGAGCTGGGGACACTGGTCCTCAACCGGGCCTAAACAGGACCTAGTGAATCTACTCCCTCACTTAGGCCTCGTCTGGACCTTGTGACTCTTTTCCCACCTGGCTTCAATGGGACATGGTTAATCTGTTCCCCACCTGGGCCTCACCTGGACATGATAACTTTGCTCCACACTTTGGCCTCAACTGGTCCTGATGACTCTGGTCCCCCCCCTAGGCCTCAATCTGGACCTGGTGACTGTGGTCCCCACCTGGGTTTCACCTGGACCTGGTGACTCTCGATCCCACATGAGCCACACCTGGACCTGGTGACTGTGGAGTTTTGGGAGACTCACATTTACCTGGTGACTCCGGTCCTCACTAGGGCCTCACCTGGATTTGGTGACTCTGGCCTGCAGGCTGGTCTCACCTGGACCTGGTGAGTGGGGTGGCCACCAGGACCTCACCCATACCTGGTGACTCTGTCCCTACGTGGGCCTCTTGGATGTGGTGAATCTGGTCCTTACCTGGTCCTCTCCCAGACCCGGGGACTCTGGTCACCACCTGGGCCTCACCTGGACCTGGTGAATCTTGTCCCCATCTGGGCCTCACCCAGTCCTGGAGACTTTGTTCCCCACCGGGACCTGATTGCTGTGGACTCTTTCTTGGCCTCACCTGGAACTGGTGACTCTGATCCTATCTGTGTGTCACCCAGACCTGGTGACTCTGGTCCTCACCTGCATCATTGGTACATGGTGACTCTGTTCTACACCTGAGCCTCCCTGGACATGATGACTCTGGAACCTCTCTGGGCCTCACCCTGACCTGGTGACTCTGGTCCCCATCTGGATGTCACCTGGACCAGGGATTCTGGTACCCCTCTAGGCCTCAACCAGATATGGTAACTCTGGTCCTCAACTGGGCCTCACCTGGACCTAGTGAATATGATCCATCTTGGCCTCATTTGGACCTGGTGACTCTGGTCCCTACCTGGGCATCATCGGGACATGGTTCCAATGTATGGCCTGCAGGTTGGCCTCACCTGGACCTGGTGACTCTGATCCCTACCTGGGCATCATCGGGACATGGTTCCATTGCTTGGCCTGCATGTGGCCTCACCTGGACCTGGTAACTCTGGTTCCTACCTGGGCATCATCGGGACATGTTCCACTGCATGGCCTGCAGGTTGGCCTCACCTGGAGCTGAGAACTCTAGTCCCTACCTGGGCATCATCAGGACATGGTTCCTCTCCATGGCCTGCAGGTTGGCCTCACCTGGACCTGGTGAGAGGGGTTGTCTCCTCGGCCTCACCCATGCCTGGTGACACAGGTCCCCACGTGGGCCTCACTTGGACCTGGTGAATCTGCTCCTTACCTGGTCCTCACCCGAACTCGTAACTCTGTTCACCACCTGGGAATCACCTGGACCTGGTGAATCTGGTTCCCATCTGGGCCTCACCCAGTCCTCGGGACTTTGTTCCCCACCTGGACCTGATTGCTGTGGACTCTTTCTTGGCCTCACCTGGAACTGGTGACTCTGATCCTATCTGCGCGTCACCAAGACCTGGTGACTCTGGTCCTCACCTGGGCATCATTGGTCCCTGGTGACTCTGTTCCACACCGGCCTCACCTGGACATGATGACTCTGTATCCCCTCTGGGCCTCAACCTGAAGTGGTGACTCTGGTCCCCATCTGGATGTCACCTAGACCAGGTGAATCTGGTATCCCTCTAGAGCTCACCTAGACCTGGTGACTCTGGTCCTCAACTGTGCCTCACCGGGACCTAGTAAATATGCTCCCCAACTGTGCCTCATCTGGACCTGGTGACTCTGGTTCTACCTGGGCATCATCGGGAATGGTTACTCTATTCCCCACTGGGACTGACCTGATCCTGGTAACTCTGGTCCTGATTTGGGCTCTTATGTACCAGGTGACTCTGGGTCCATCTTGGGTTCACCGGTAACTGGTGACTCTGATCCTAAGCATGGCCTCACCTGACCTGGTGCCTGTGGTTCCCATCGGGACATCACCTGGACCTCCTGTCTCTGGTCCCACCTGGGCCTCACCAGGACCTGGTGTCTCTGGTACCCACCTGGGTAGCATCAGGATACGGTTAAACTGTTCACTAACAGTACCCATCCGGACCTATTAACTCTGGTCTTCACCTTGGCCACACCTGGACATGTTGACACTGGTTCCCACCCGGGTCTCACCTGGACATGGTTAGTCGGATCCACAAATGGTCCTCCCCTGTAACTGGTGATTCTCGTTCCCACATAGACACCATGTGGACCTGGTGGCTGCAGTGTTTCTAGCTTCTCATGTACCTCGTGACTCTGGTCCGCACCAGGGCCTCACCGGGACCTGGTGAGTGTGGTTGCCACCTGCACCTCACCTGGACCAGGTGACTCTGGTCCCCCTCTGGGTCTCACCGTGCCCTAGTGACTGTGAACCCCACATTGGCCTGACTTGGACCTGCTGACTCTGGTTGCCACCTGCGCCTGACCTCAAACTGTTGACTCTGTTCTTTCAAGGGCCTCCCCTGTACCTGGTGATCCTGGTCCCCACCTGGGCCTCACCTGACGTGGTGACTCTTGTCACCACCGGGGACTCACTTGGACCTGCTTACTGTGTTCCACACCTGGGACTAAGTAGACCTGTTGACCATGGTTCCCAAGCCTGCCTCACATTGACCTGTTGCCTCTGATCCCACCGGGGCCTCACGTGTTCTGGTAACTCTGGTCCTCACCTGGGACTCACCTGGACCTAGTGACTCTGGTCCCCACCTGGGCTTCACCTGGATCTGGTGACTCTGGTCCCCACCTGGTCTTCAATTGGATCTGATTACTCTGGTCCCCACCTGGACCTCTCCTGGACCTGGTGACTCTCTTTCCAACATGGACCTCACCTGGATCTGGTGACTCTGGTCCTCAGTTTGGCCTCACCTGGACCTGGTGTCTCTCGTCCCCACTTTGACGTAACTCAGAACTGCTGAATCTTGCCCCACCTAGGCCGCACCCAGAGCTGGTGACGCTGGTCCCCATCTATGCCTCAATTTGACCTGATGAATCTGGTTTTCACGTGGGCCTCACATGGACCTGAATCTCAGCTGGATAGAGTAGCTCTGATTCCCACAAGGGGCTCAGGTGATACTGGTGACTGTGGTTTATTCTATGCCTCATCAGGACCTAGTGGTTCTGTTCCCCATCTGGGCCTGCATGGCCCTAGTGACTCTGGTCCTCACCCAGGCATCATTGGGACCTGGATACTCATTCCACACCTGGGCCTCACTTTGACCAGGGACCTCTGGTCCCATTCTGGGCCTCAAACTAAACTGGCTCTTCCGGTTCCCTCTCTGGGACTCACCCTGACAAGGTGACTCTTGTCCCCATCTGGATGTCACCTGGACCAGGTGATTCTGGTACCCCTCTAGGCCTCAACCAGATCTGGTGACTCTGGTCCCCAACTGAGCCTCACCTGGAACTAATGAATATGATCCATCTGGGCCTCATTTGTACCATGTGACTCTGGTCGCTACCTGGGCATCATCGGGACATGGTTCCACTGCAAGGCCTGCAGGTTGGCCTCACCTGGACCTCGTGAGTGGGGTTGACACCTGGGGGTCACCATACCTTGTGACACAGGTCCCCACGTGGGCCTGTTGCACCTGGTGAATCTGATCCTCATGGTCCTCTCCCAGACCCGGGGACTCTGGTCGCCACATGGTCCTCACCTGGACCTGGTGAATCTGGTCCCCCTCTGGGCCACACCCAGCCCTGGTGACTTTGTTCCCCACCTGGACCTGATGCTGTGGACCTTTATTGGCCTCACCTGGAACAGGTGACTCTGATCCTATCTGCGCGTCACCCAGACATGGTGACTCTGGTCCTCACCTGGGCATCATTTGTACCTGGTGACTCTGTTCCACACCTGAGCCTCACCTGGACATGATGACTCTGGAACCTCTCTGGGCCTCACCTGACCTGGTGACTCTGGTACCCATCTGGATGTCACGTGGACCAGGTGATTCTGGTACCCCTCTATGCCTCAACCAGATCTTGTGACTCTGTTCCTCAACTGGGCCTCACCTGGACCTAGTGAATATGCTCCATCTGGCCTCATCTGGATCTGGTGACTCTGGTCCCCACCTGGACCTCTCCTGGACCTGGTGACTCTCTTTCCAACATGGACCTCACCTGGATCTGGTGACTCTGGTGCTCAGTTTGGCCTCACCAGGACCTTGTTTCTCTGGTACCCACCTGAGTAGCATCAGGATATGGTTACACTGTTCAATAACAGTGACCCAGCCGGACCTATTAACTCTGGTCTTCACCTAGGCCACACCTGGACATGGTGACACTGGTTCCCACCTGGCTCTCACCTGGACATGGTGATTCGGATCCCCACCTGGGTCTCACCTGTAACTGGTGATTCTCCTTCCCACATGGACATCATGTGGACCTTGTGGCTGCAATGTTTCTAGCTTCTCATGTACCTCGTGACTCTGGTCCCCACCAGGGCCTGACGGGGACCTGGTGAGTGTGGTTGCCACCTGCACCTCACCTGGACCTGTTGATTCTGGTCTGCACCTGAGACTACCCAGGATCTGGTGACTGTGGTCCCCACCTTGGCTTCACGTGGATTTGGGGACTCTGGTCCCCATCTGGGTCTCACCTGCCCTGTTGACCATGGTCCTCAACTGGGCAAAATTGGGACACGGTGACTGTGTTCCACAACTGGACCTCACCTGGACAAGGTGACTCTGGTCCCCCTCTGGGTCTCACTGTGCCTAGTGACTGTGAACCCCACTTTGGCCTGACTTGGACCTGCTGACCCTGGTTGCCACCTGCGCCTGACCTCGAACTGTTGACTCTGGTTCTCTCAAGGGCCTACACTGTACCTGGTGATCCTGGTCCCCAATTGGGTCAACTGGACGTGGTGACCCTTGTCACCACTGGGGACTCACCTGGACGTGATTACTGTGTTCCACACCTGGGCCTCAAGTACACTTCTTGACCATGGTCCCAAGCCGGCCTCACGTGGACCTTTTGGCTCTGATCCCCGCCGGGGGCTCACGTGTATCTGGTAACTCTGATCCTCACCTGGGCCTCAACTGGACTTAGTGATCTGGTCCCACCTGGGCTTCACCTGGATCTTGCGACTCTGGTCCCCACCTGGACCTCTCCTGGACCAGGTGACTCTCTTTCCAACATGGACCTCACCTGGATCTGATGACTCTGGTCCTCAATTTGGCCTCACCTGGACCTGGTGTCTCTCGTCCCCACTTTGACCTAACTCAGAACTGCTAAATCTTGCCCCACCTAGGCCGCACCCAGACCTGGTGACTCTTGTCTCCAGCTATGCCTCAATTCGACCTGATGAATCTGGTCATGACGTGGGGCTCACAGGGACCTGGGACTCAGCTGGATAGAGTGGCTCTGGTTCCCACAAGGGGCACACCTGATACTGGTGATTGTGGTCTTATTCCATGCCTCACCAGGACCTAGTGATTCTGTTCCCCATCTGGGCCTGCATGGCCCTAGTGACTCTGGTCCTCACCCAGGCATCATTGGGACCTGGATACTCTATTCCACACCTGGGCCTCACTTTGACCAGGGACCTCTGGTCCCATTCTGGGCCTCAACTAAACTGGTTACTCTGGTTCCACTCTGGGCCTCACCCTTACCTGGTGACTCTGGTCACCCCTTGGGCTTCACTTGGGCCTAGTGAATCTGGTCCTTAGCTGATCCGCATCTAGATCTGGTGACTGGTGGCCACCTGGGCCTCACCTGGACTTGGTGAATCCTATTGCCACCTGCGCCTCACCTGGACTTTTGACTGTGGTCCATCCTGGACCTCACCTGGATATGGTGGCTCTGGTCCCCACATGGACCTCTCCTGGACCTGGTGACTCTCTTTCCAACATGGACCTCGCCTGGATGTGGTGAATCTGGTTCTCAGTTTGGCCTCACCTGGACCTGGTGTCTCTCCTCACACTTTGACATAACTCAGAACTGCTGAATCTTGCCCCACCTAGGCCGCACCCAGACCTGGTGACTCTTGTCCCCAGCTATGCCTCAATTCGACCTGCAGAATCTGGTCCTCACGTGGGCTTCACATGGACCTGGGACTCAGCTGGATAGAGTGGCTCTTTTCCCACAAGGGACTCACCTGATACTGGTGACTGTGGTCTTTTTCTATGCCTCACCAGGACCTAGTGATTCTGTTCCCCATCTGGGCCTGCATGGCCCTAGTGACTCTGGTCCTCACCCAGGCATCATTCGGACCTGGATACTCTATTCCACACCTGGGCCTCACTTTGACCAGGACCTCTGGTCCCATTCAGGGCCTCAAACTAAACTGGTTACTCTGGTTTCCCCTATGGGCCTCACCCTTACCTGGTAATCTGGTCACCCCTTGGGCTTCACTTGGTCCTGGTGAATCTGGTTCTTAGCTGGTCCTCACATGGATCTGGTGACTGGTCGCCACCTGGGCCTCACCTGGACTTGGAGAATCCTGTTGCCACCTATGCCTCACCGGGACCTTGTGACTCTTTTCCCACCTGGCATCAATGGGACATGGTTACTCTGTTCCCCACCTGGGCCTCACCTGGACATGATAATTTTGCTCCACACTTTTGCCTCAACTGGTCCTGATGACTCTTGTCCCCCCACCTAGGCTTCAATCTGGACCTGGTGACTGTGGTCCCCACCTGGTTCTCACCTGGACCTGGTGTCTCTCGTTCCCACATGAACAACACCTGGACTTGGTGACTGTGGTGTTCTTGTAGACACACATTTACCTGGTGACTCCGGTCCCACTAGGGCCTCACGTGGATCTGGTGACTCTGGCCTGAAGGTTGGCCTCACCTGGACCTGGTGAGTCGGGTTGCCACCCCATACCTGGTGACTCAGTTCCCCACGTGGGCCTCTTGGACCTGGTGAATCTGGTCCTTACCTGGTCCACTCCCAGACCCGGGGACACTGGTCACCCCTGGGCCTCACCTGGACCTGTTGAATCTGGTCCCAATCTGGGCCTCACCCAGTCCTGGTGACTGTGTTCCCCACCTGGACCTGATTGCTGTGGACTCTTTCTTGGCCTCACCTGGAACTGGTGACTCTGATCCTATCTGCGCATCACCCAGATCTGGTCACTCTGGTCCTCACCTGTGGACCACTATGACCTGGACACTGTGTTCCACACCTGAGCCTCACCTGTTCATGATGACTCTGGAGCCCCTCTGGGCCTCACCCTGACCTGGTGACTCTGGTCCCCATTTGGATGTCTCCTGTACCAGGTGATGCTGGTACCCCTCTATGCCTCAACCAGATCTGGTGACTCTGGTCCTCAACTGGGCCTCACCTGGAGCTAGTGAATATGCTCCATCTGGGCCTCATTTGGACCTGGTGACTCTTGTCCTTTCCTGGGGATCATCGGGACATGTCCACTGCATGACCTGCAGGTTGGCCTCACCTGGACCTGGTAACTCTGGTCCCTACCTGGGCATCATCGGGACATGGTTCCACTGCATGGCCTGCAGGTTGGCCTCACCTGGACCTGGTAACTCTAGTCCCTACCTGGGCATCATCGGGACATGGTTCCTCTCATGGCCTGCAGGTTCCCTGACCTGGACCTGGTGAATTGGGTTGACACCTGAGCCTCACACATGTCTCGTGACACAGGTCCCCACGTGGGTCTCACTTGGACCTGGTGAATCTGGTCCTTACCTGGACCTCACCCGGAATGGTAACTCTGGTCACCACCTGGGAATCACCTGGACCTGGTGAATCTGGTCCCCATCTAGGCCTCACTCAGTCCTGGTGACTTTGTTCCCCCCTGGGCCTGATTGCTGTGGACTCCTTCTTGGCCTCACCTTGAACTGGTGACTCGATCCTAACTGGGTCTCACCCAGATCTGGTGTCTCTGGTCCTCACCTGTGGACCATTATGACCTGGATACTTTGTTACACACCTGAGGCTCACCTGGACATGATGACTCTGGATCCCCTCTGGGCCTCAGCCTGACATGGTGACTCTGGTCCCCATCTGGATGTCACCTAGACCAGGTGAATCTGGTACCCCTCTAGGCCTCAACTTGACCTGGTGACTCTGGTCCTCACTGGGCCTCACAATGACCTAGTGACATGCTCCCCACCTGCGCCTCATCAGGACCTGGTGACTCTGGTTCTACGTGGGCATCATCGGGACATGGTTACTCTGTTCCCCTCTGGGACTGACCTGATCCTGGTAACTCTGGTCCAGACTTGGCCTCTTCTCTACCAGGTGACTCTGGCTACACCTGGGCCTCACCTGTAACTGGTGACTCTGATTCTAAGCATGGCCTCACCTGACATGGTGACTGTGGTTCCCATCGGGACCTCAATGGACCTCAGGTCTCTGGTCCCATCTCGGGGTCACCAGGACCTGGTGTCTCTGGTACCCACCCCTGTGTAGCATCAGGATATGGTTACACTGTTCACTAACAGTGACCCAGCCGAAACCTATTAACTCTAGTCTTCACCTGCGGCCACACCTGGTCATCGTGACACTGGCTCCCACCTGGGTCTCACCTGGACATGGTGAGTCGGATCCCCACCTGGTCCTCACCTGTAACTGGTGATTCGTCGTTCCCACATGACATCATGTGGACCTGGTGGCTGCAGTGTTTCAGGTTTGCATTGACCTCATGACTCTGGTCCCACCAGGGTCCACCGGTTCCTGGTGAGTGTGGTTGACACCTGCACACTCACCTGAACCTGGTGATTCTGGTCTGCACCTGAGACTACCCTGGATCTGGTGACTGTGGTCCCCACCGTGGGCTGCACCTGATTTCGGGACTCCGGTCCCATCTGGGCCTCACCTGGCCTGTTGACCATGGTCCTCAACTGCGGCAAAATTGGGACCTGGTGACTGTGTTCCACAACTGGACCTCACCTGGACCAGGTGACTATGCTCCCCCTCTGGGTCTCACCGTGCCCTAGGGACTGTGAAGTCCCCTTTGGCTTGACTTGGACCTGCTGACCCTGGTTGCCACCTGCGCCTGAACTCGAACTGTTGACTCTGGTTCTTTCAAGGGCCTCCCCTGTACCTGGTGATCCTGGTCACCACCTGGGCCTCACCTGGACGTGGTACTCTGTCACCACGGGGACTAACCTGGACCTGCTTACTGTGTTCCACACCTGGGTCTCAAGTGGACATGTGGACTATGGTCCCCAAGCCGGCCTCACGTGGACCTGTTGCCTCTGATCCCCACCGGATCCTCACGTGTACCTGGTAACTCTGGTCATCACCTGGGCCTCATCTGCACCTAGTGACTCTGGTCCCCACCTGGGCTTCACCTCGATCTGGTGACTCTGGTCCCCACCTGGACTTCACCTGGATCTAGTGACTCTGGTCCCCACCTGGACCTCTTCTGGACCTGGTTACTCTCTTTCCAACATGGACCTCACCTGGATGTGGTGAATCTAGTACTCAGTTTGGCCTCACCTGGACGTGGTGTCTCTCGTCCCCACTTTGACCTACTATCAGAACTGCTGAATCTTGCCCCACCTAGGCGCACCCAGACCTGGTGACTCTTGTTCCCAGCTATGCCTCAATTCCACCTATGAATCTGGTCCTCACGTGAGCCTCACATGGCACCTGGGACTCAGCTGGATAGAGTGGCTCTGGTTCCCACAAGGGGCTCACTGATACTGGCTGACTGTGGTCTTTTCTATGCTCACCAGGACCTAGTGATTCTGTTCCCCATCTGGGCCTGCAATGGCCCTAGTGACTTTGGTCCTCACCCAAGCATCATTCGGACCTGGATACTCTATTCCACACGGGGCCTCACTTTGACCAGGACCATCTGGTCCCATCTGGCCTCAAACTAAACTGGTTACTCTGGTTCCCCTCTGGGCCTCACCCCTTACCTGGTTAAATCTGGTCACCCCTTGGGCTTCACTTGGGCCTGGTGAATCTGGTCCTTAGCTGGTCCTCACGTGGATCTGGTGACTGGTCGCCACCTGGGTCTCACCTGGACTTGGTGAATCCTGTTGCCACCTGCGCCTCACCTGGACCTTGTGACTGTGGTCCCACTTGGACCTCACCTGGATCTGGTGGCTCTGGTTCCATATGGGGCTCTCCTGAATCTGTTCCGTGTTGTCTCCATCTGGCCTCACCTGGAAACAATGACTCTGATCCATATTTGGGCCTCTCCTGGACCTGATGAGCTGGTCCTTACCTGGGCATCACTGGGACCTGGATACTCTCTTATATACCTGGGCCTCACCTGGACCTGGTGACTGTGGTCCCACCTGGGCCTCACCTGGATGAGGTCACTGGTTCCCACAGGGACCTCACCTGGACCTGATGACTCAGGTCCTCATATGGACAGCATGGGACCTGGTTTCTCAGTTCCACATCGGGGCCTCACCTGGACCTAGTGATTCTCGTCCCCCTCTGGGCCTCAAACTGACATGGTGACTCTGGTCACCCCCTGGATATCACCAGAACGGGTTGACTCTGGTCCCCCTCTGGGACTCTGCGAGCTGGGGACACTGGCCCTCAGCTGGGCCTCAAAAAGGACCTGGTGAATCTACTCCTCACTTAGGCCTCGTCTGGACCTTGTGACTCTTTTCCCACCTGGCATCAATGGGACAGGGTTACACTGTTGCCCACCTGGGCCTCTCCTGGACATGATAACTTTGCTCCACACTTTGGCCTCAACTGGTCTTGATGAATCTTGTCCCCCCACCTACACCTCAATTGGACCTGGTGAGTGTGGTCCCCACCTGGGTCTCACCTGGACCTGGTGACTATCGTTCCCACTTGAAACAACCTGGCCCTGTTGGACTGTGGTGTTCTGTAGACTCACATTTACATGTGACTCGGTCCCCACTAGGGCCCTCCCCTGGATCCTGGTGACTCTTACCTGTAGGTTGGCCTCACCTGGCATGGTGAGTCGGGTTGCCACATGGGCCTCACCCATACGTGTTGACTCAGGTCCACACGTGGGCTTCTTGGACCAGGTGAATCTTGTCATTACCTGGTCCTCTCCCAGACCCGGGGACTCTGGTCACCACCTGGGCCTCACCTGGATCTGGTGAATCTGGTCCCCAATCTGGGTCTCACCCAGTCCTGTTGACTGTGTTCCCCACCTGGACCTGATTGCTGTGGACTCTTTCTTGGCCTCACCTGGAACTGGTGACTCTGATCCTATCTGCGCGTCACCCAGACCTGGTGACTCTGGTCCTCACCTGGGCATCATTGGTACATGGTGACTCTGTTCTACACCCTGAGCCTCACCTGGACATGATGACTCTGGAACCTCTCTGAGCCTTACCCTTCCCTGGTGACTCTGGTCCCCATCTGGATGTCACCTGGAATAGGGGATTCTCGTATCCCTCTAGGCCTCAACCAGATCTGGTGTCTCTGGTCCTCAACTGGGCCTCACCTGGACCTAGTGAATATGCTCCATGTGGGCCTCATTTGGATCTGGTGACTCTGGTCCCTACCTGGGCATCATAGGGATATGGTACCACTGCATGGCCTGCAGGTTGGTCTCACTTGGGCCTGGTAACTCTGGTCCCTACCTGGGCATCATCGGGACACGGTTCCTCTCCATCGCCTGCAGGTTGGCCTCACCTGGACCTGGAGAGTGGGGTTGCCAATTGTGCCTCACCCATACATGGTCACACAGGTCCCCACGTGGGCCTCAATTGGACCTGGAAAATCTGGTCCTTATCTGGTCCTTCCCAGAACTGGTAACTCAGGTCACCACTTGGGAATGACCTGGGCCTGGTGAATCTGGTCCCCATCTGGGCCTCACCCAGTCCTGGTGACTTTGTTCCCACATGGACCTGATTGCTGTGGACGCCTTCTTGGCCTCACCTGGAACTGGTGTCTCTGATCCTATCTGCGCGTCACCCAGACCTGGTGAATCTGGTCCTCAACTGGGCATCATTGGTACCTGGTGACTCTGTTCCACACCTGAGCCTCACTTGGACATGATGACTCTGGAACCTCTCTGGGCCTCACCCTGACCTGGTGACTCGGGTCCCCATCTCGATGTCACCTGAACCAGGTGATTCTGGTACCCTTATACGGCTCAACAAGATCTGGTGACTCTGGATCCTCAACAGGGCCTCACCTAGACCTAGTGAATATGCTCCATCTGGGCCTCATTTGGACATGGTGATTCTGATCCCTACCTCGGCATTACCGGGACATGGTTCCACTGCATGGCCTGCAGGTGTGCCTCACCTGGACCAGATAACTCTAGACCCCACCTGGGCATCATCAGGACATGGTTCCTCGGCATGGCCTGCAGGTTGGCCTCACTTGGACCTAATGAGTGGGGTTGTCACCTGAGACTCACCCATGCCTGATGACACAGGTTCCCACGTGGGCCTCACGTGGACCTGGTGAATTTGGTCCTTCCCTTGTCCTCACCGGAACTGGTAACTCTGGTCATCACCTGGGAATCACCTGGACATTGTGATTCTGGTCCCCATTGGGCCTCATCCATTCCAGGTGACTTTGTTCCCACCTGGACCTGATTGCTGTGTACTCCTTCTTGGCCCTCACTTGGAACTAGTGACTCTGATCCTAACTGGGCCTCACCCAGATCTGGTGACTCTGGTCCTCACCTGTGGACAATTATGACCTGGATACTCTGTTCCACACGTGAGCCTCACCTGGACATGATGACTCTGGATCCCCTCTCGGCCTCAGCCTGACATGGTGACTCTGGTCCCCATCTGGATGTCACCTAGACCAGGTGCATCTGGTACCCCTCCAAGCCTCAACTAGACCTGGTGACTCGGTCCTCAACTTGGCCTAACCGGAACCTAGTGAATATGCTCCGACCTGCACCTCATCTGGACCTGGTAACTCTGGATTCTACCTGGGCATCATCGGGACATGGTTACTCTGTTCCACACTGGGACTGACCTGATCCTGGTAACTCTGGTCCTGACTTTGGCCTCTTCTGTACAAGGTGACTCTGGCTCCACATGGGCCTCACCTGTACTGGTGACTCTGATCCTAAGCATGGCCTCACCTGACCTGGTGACTGTGGTTCCATTGTAATCTTTCTTGGGCCTCGTGTCTCTGGTCCCACCTGGGCCACAACAGGACCTGGTGTCTCTGGTACCCACCTGGGTAGCATCAGGATATGGTTACACTGTTCAGTAATAGTGACCCAGCCAGACCTATTAACTCTGGTCTTCACCTGGGCCACACCTGGACATGGTGACACAGGTTCCAACCTGGGTCTCACCTGGACATGGTGAGTCTGATCCCCAACTGTGCCTCAATGTAACTGGTGATTCTCGTTCCCACATGGACATCATGTGGACCTGGTGGCTGCAGTGTTTTTATCTTCTCATGCACCTCGTGGCTTGGTCCCCACCAGGGCCTCACCGGGACCTGGTGAGTGTGGTTGCAACCTGCACCTCACCTGGACCTGGTGATTCTTGTCTGCCCCTGAGACTACCCTGGATCTGGTGACCGTGGTCCCCACCTGGGCTTCACCTGGATTTGGGGACTCCGGTCCCATCTGGGCCTCACCTGGCCCTGATGACCATGGTCCTCAAGTGGGCACAATTGGGACCCGGTGACTCTGTTCCACAACTGAACCTCACCTGCACCATGAGACTCTGGTCCCCCTCTGGGTCTCACCGTGCCCTAGTGACTGTGAATCCAACTTTGGCCTGACTTGGAACTGCTGACGCTGGTTGCCACCTGCGCCTGACCTCGAACTGTTGTCTCTGGTTCATTCAAGGGCTTACCCTGTACCTGGTGATCCTGGTCCCCACCTGGGACTCACCTGGACGTGGTGACTCTTGTCACCACCGGGGACTCACCTGGACCTGCTTACCTTGTTCCACATCTGGGCCACAAGTAGACGTGTTGACCATGGTCTCCAAGCCGGCCTCACATGGACCTGTTGTCTCTGATCCCCACCGGGGCCTTACGTGTACCGGGTATCTCTGGTCCTATCCAGGGCCTCATCTGGACCTAGAGACTCTGGTCCCCACCTGGGCTTCACCTGATTCTGGTGACTCTGGTCCCCACCTGGACTTCACCTGGATCTGGTGACTCTGGTCCCAACTGGACCTCTCCTGTACCTGGTGACTCTCTTTCCAACATGGACCTCATCTGGATCTGGTGCCTCTGGTCCTCAGTTTCGCCTCTCCTGGACCTGGTGTCTCTCATCCCCACGTTGACCTAACTCAGAACTGCTGAATCATGCCCCACCTAGGCCGCACCCAGACCTGGTGACTCTTGTCCCCAGCTATGCCTCAATTCGACCTGATGAATCTTGTCCTCACGTGGGCCTCACATGGACGTGGGACTCAGCTGGATTGAGTGGCTCTGATTCCCACAAGGGGCTCACCTGATTCTGGTGACTCTGGTCTTATTCTATGCCTAACCAGGAAATAGTGATTCTGTTCCCCATCTGCGCCTGCATGACCCTAGTGACTCTGGTCCTCACCCAGGCATCATTGGGATCTGGATAATCTATTCCACACCAGGGCGTCACTCTGACCAGGGACCTCTGGTCCCATTCTGGTCCTCAAAACTAAACTGGTTACTCTGGTTATCCCTCTTGGCCTCACCCTTACCTGGTGACTCTGGTCACCCCTTGGGCTTCACTTGGGTCTGGTGAATCTGGTCCTTAGCTAGTCCACCTCTGGATCTGGTGACAGGTCGCCACCTGGGCCTCACCTGGACTTGGTGAATCCTGTTGCCACCTGCGCCTCACCTGGTCCTTGTGACTATGGTCCCACCTGGACCTCACCTGGATCTGGTGGCTCTGGTTCCCATATGGCGCTCTCCTGATCCTGGTTCCTGTGGTCTCCTTCTGGCCTCACCTAGAACACAATGACTCTGATCCATATTTGGGCCTCTCCTGGACCTGTTGACTCTGGTCCTTACCTGGGCATCATTGGGACCTGGATACTCTCTTATATAACTTGGCCTCACCTGGACCTGGTGAGTGTGGTCCCACCTGGGCCTCACCTGGACGAGGTAACTTGTTCCCCAGGGACCTCACCTGGACCTGGTGACTCAGGTCCTCATATGGGCATCATGGGACCTGGTTTCTCAGGTCCACATTGGGGCCTCACCTGGACCTAGGGATTCTCGTCCCCCTCTGGGCCTCACCCTGACGTGGTGACTCTGGTCCCCACCTGGATATCACCAGAACCGGGTGACTCTGGTCCCCCTCTGGGACTCACCCAGAGCTGGGGACACTGGTCCTCAAATGGGCCTCAACAGGACCTGGTGAATCTACTCCTCACTTAGGCCTCGTCCGGACCTTGTGACTCTTTTCCCAACTGGCATCAATGGGACATGGTTACTCTGTTCCCCACCTATGTCTCTACTGGACATGATAACTTTGCTCAACACTTTGGCCTCAACTGCTCCTGATGAATCTGGTCCCCCCACCTAGGCCTCAATCTGGAACTGGTGACTGTGGTCCCCACCTGGGTCTCAGCTGGACCTGGTGACTCTCGTTCCCACATGAAACACACCTAGACCTGGTGACTGTGGTGTTCTTGTAAACTCACATTTACCTGGTGACTCAGGTCCCACTGGGGCCTCACCTGTTCTGGTGACGCGGGCCTGCAAGTTGGCCTAACCTGGACCTGGTTAGTGGGGTTCCCACCTGGGCCTCACACATACCTGGTGACCACGTCCCCACGTGGGCCTCTTGGATCTGGTGAATCTGGCCCTTACCTGGTCCTCTCCCAGACCCGGGGACTCTGGTCACCACCTTGGCCTCACCTGGGCCTGGTGAATCTGGTCCCCATCTGTGCCTCACCCAGTCCTGGTGACTTTGTTCCCCACTTGGACCTGATTGCTGTGGACTCTTTCTTGGCCTCACTTGGAACTGGTGACTCTGATCCTATCTGTGTGTCACCCAGACCTGGTGACTCTCGTCCTCACTTAGGCATCATTGGTACCTGATTACTCTGTTTCACACCTGAGCCTCCCCTGGACATGATGACTCTGGAACCTCTCTGGGCGTCACCCTGACCTGGTGACTCTGTTCCCCATCTGGATGTCACCTGGACCAGGTGATCCTGGTACCCCTCTAGGCCTCAACCAGATCTGGTGACTTTTGTCCTCAACTGGGCCTCACCTGGACCTAGTGAATATGCTCCATCTGGGCCTCATTTGGACCTGGGGACTCTGCTCACTCACTGGGCATCATCGGGAAATGGTTCCACTGCATGGCCTGCTGGTTTGCCTCACTTGGACCTGGTAACTCTGATCCCTACCTGGGTTTCATCGGGACACTGTTCCTCTGCTTGGCCTGCAGGTTGGCCTCATCTTGACCTGGTGAGTGGAGTTCCCACCTGGGTCTTACCCATGCCTGGTGACACAGGTCCCCACGTGGGCCTCACTTGGACCTGGTGAATTTGGTCCTTACCTAGTCCTCACCCGGAACTGGTAAATCTGGTCACCACCTGGATATCACCTAGACCTGACTTTGTTCCCCACCTGGACCTGATTGCTGTGGACACCTTCTTGGCCTCACCTGGAAGTGGTAACTCTGATCCTAACTGGGTCTTTCCAAGATCTGGTGACTCTGGTCCTCACCTGTGAACAATTATGACCTGGATACTCTGTTCCACACCTGAGCCTCCCCTGGACATGATGACTCTGGATCCCCTCTGGGCCTCACCCTGACATGGTTACTCTGGTCCCCATCTGGATGTCACCTAGACCAGGTGAATCTGGTACCCCTCTGGGCCTCAACCAGATCTGGAGACTCTGGTCCTCAACTAGGCCTCACCTGGACCTAGTGAATATGCTCCATCTGGGCCTCATTTGGACCTGGTGACTCTGGTCCCTACGTGGGTAACATCGGGACATGGTTCCACATAATGGTCTGCAGGTTGGCCTCTTCTTGACCTGGTAACTCTGGCCCTACCTGGGCATCATCGGGACACGGTTCCTCTGCATGGCCTGCAGGTTGGCGTCACCTGGACCTCGTACCTCTGGTCCCTACCTGGGCATCATCGGAACACGGTTCCTCTGCATGACCTGCAGGTTGGCCTCACCTGGACCTGGAGAGTGGGCTTGCCACCTGGGCCACACCCATACCTGGTGACACAGGTCCCACGTGGGCCTAACTTGGACCTGGTTTATCTGGTCCTTACCTGGTCACCACCCGGAACTGGTAACCCTTGTCACCACCTGGGAATCACCTGGATCTGGTGAATCTGGTCCCCATCTGGGCCTCACCCAGTCCTGCTGACTTTGTTCCCCACCTGGACCTGATTGCTGTGGACTAATTCTTGGCCTCACCTGGAACTTGTGACTCTGCTTCTAACTGGGCCTCACCCAGATATGGTGACTCTGGTCCTCACCTGTGGACCATTATGACCTGGATACTCTGTTCCACACCTGAACCTCACCTGGACATGATGACTCTGGATGCCCTCTGGGCCTCACCCTGACATGGTGACTCTGGTCCCCATCTGGATGTCCCCTAGACCAGGTGAATCTGGTACCCCTCTAGGCCTCAATTAGACCTGGTGACTCTGGTCCTCATCTGGGCCTACCTGGACCTAGTGAATATTCTCCCCACCTGCGCCTCGATGGACCTGGTGACTCTGGTTCTACCTGGGCATCATTGGGACATGGTTACTGTATTACCAACTGGGACTGACCGAATCCTGGTAACTCTGGTCCTGACTTTGGCCTCTTCTGTACCAGGTGACTCTGGCTCCACCTGGGCCTCACCTGTACCTGGTGACTCTGATCCTAAGCATGGCCTCACCTGACCTGGTGACTGTGGTTCCCATCGGGACCTCACCTGGACCTCATGTCTCCGGTTACACCTGGACCTCACCAGGACCTGGTGTCTCTGGTACCCACCTAGGTAGCATCAAGATATGGTTACACGGTTCACTAATAGTGACCCAGCCAGACCTATTAACTCTGGACTTCACCTGGGCCACACCTCGACATGGTGACACTGGTTCGAACCTGGGTCTCACCTGGACATGGTGAGTCGGATCCCCACCTGGTCCTCCCCTGTAACTGGTGATTCTCATTCCAGCATGGACATCACGTGGACCTGGTGGCTGCAGTGTTTCTAGCTTCTCATATACCTCGTGACTCTGGTCCCCACCAGGGCTTCACCGGGACCTGGTGAGTGTGGTTGCCACCTGCACCTCATCTGGACCTGGTGATTCTGGTCTGCACCTGAGACTACCCTGAATCTGGTGACTGTGGTTCCCTCCTGGGCTTCACCTGGATTTGGGGACTCCGGTCCCCATCTGGGCCTCACCTGGCCCTGTTGACCATGGTCCTCAACTGGGCAAAATTGGGACCCTGTACTGTGTTCCACAACTGGACCTCACCTGGACCAGGTGACTCTGGTCCCCCTCTGGGTCTCACCGTGCCCTTGTGACTGTGAACCCCACTTTGGCCTGGCTTCGACCTGCTGACGCGGGTTGCCACCTGCGCCTGACCTCGAAATGTTGACTCTGGTTCTTTCAAGGGCCTCTCCTGTACCTGGTGATCCTGGTGCCCACCTGGTCCTCACCTTGACGTGGTGACCTTTGTCACCACCGGGGACTCACCTGGACCTGCTTACTGTGTTCCAAACCTGGGCCTCAAGTACACCTCTTGACCAAAGTCCCCAAGCCCGCCTAACATGGACCTGTTGCCTCTGATCCCCACCGGGGCCTCACGTGTACCTGGTAACTCTGGGCCTCACCTGGGCCTTATCTGCACCTAGAGACTCTGGTCCCCACCTGGACTTCACCTGGATCTGGTGACTCTGGTCCCCACCTGGATTTTACCTGGATCTGGTGACTCTGGTCCCCACCTGGATATCACCAGAACCGGGTGACACAACCGGAGTTGGGGACAGTGGTCCTCAGCTGGGCCTCAACAGGACCTGGTGAATCTACTCCAAACTTAGGCTTCGTCTGGACATTGTGACTCTTTTCCCACCTGGCATCAATGGGACATGGTTACTCTGTTCCCCACCTGGGCCTCACCTGGACATGATAACTTTGCTGCACACTTTGGCCTCAACTGGTCCTGATGACTCTCGTCCCCCAACCTAGGCCTCAATCTGGACCTGGTGACTGTCGTCCCCAACTTGGTCTCAGCTGGACCTGGTGACTCCCGTTCCCACATGAACCACTACTGGACCTGGTGACTGTGGTGTTCTTGTAGACTCACCTTTACCTTGTGACTCCCGTCCCCACTAGGGCCTCACCTGGATCTGGTGACTCTGGCCTGCAGTTTGGCCTCACCTGGACCTGGTGAGTGTGGTTGCCACCTGGGCCTCAACCATACCTGGTGACTCAGTTCCCCACGTGGGTCATGTGGACCTGGTGAATTTGGTCCTTACCTGGTCCTCTCCCGGACCCGGGGACTCTGGTCACAACCTGGGCCTCAGCTGGACCTGGTGAATCTGGTCCCTCTGGGTCTCACACAGTGCTGGTGACTTTGTTCCCCACCTGGACCTGATTGCTGTGGACTCTTTCTTGGCCTCACCTGGAACTGGTGACTCTGGTCCCTATCTGGAAGTCACCTGGACCAGGGGATTCTGGTACCCCTCTGGGCCTCAACCAGATCTGGTGACTCTGGTCCTCAAATGGGCCTCACCTGGACCTAATGAATATGCTCCATCTGGGCCTCATTTGGACCTGGTTACTCTGGTCCCTACGTGGGCAACATCGGGACATGGTTCCACATAATGGTCTGCAGGTTGGCCTCTTCTTGACCTGGTAACTCTGGTCCCTACCTGGGCATCATCGGGACACGGTTCCTCTGCATGGCCTGCAGGTTGGCGTCACCTGGACCTGGTGAGTGGGCTTGCCACCTGGGCCTCACCCATACCTGGTGACACAGGTCCCACGTGGGCCTCACTTGGACCTGGTGAATCTGGTCCTTACCTGGTCCTCACCCGGAAATGGTAACTCTTGGCACCACCTGGGAATCACATGGACCTGGTGAATCTGGTCCCCATCTGGGCCTGCATGGCCATAGTGACTCTGGTCCTCACCCAGGCATCATTGGGACCTGGATACTCTATTCCACACCTGGGCCTCACTTTGACCAGGGACCTCTGGTCCCATTCTGGGCCTCAAACTAAACTGGTTACTCTGGTTCCCCCTCTGGCCCTCACCTTGACCTGGTGACTCTGGTCACCCGTTGGGCTTCGCTTGGGCCTGGAGAATCCTGTCCTTATCTGTTCCGCACCTGGATCTGGTGACTGGTCGCCACCTTGGCCTAACCTGGACTTGGTGAAACCTGTTGCCACCTGCGCCTCACCTGGACCTTGCGACTGTGGTCCCACCTGGACCTCACCTGGACGAGGTGACTGGTTCCCACAGGGACCTCACCTGGACCTGGTGACTCAGGTCCTCATATGGGCATCATGGGACCTGGTTTCTCAGTTCCACATCGGGGCCTCCCCTGGACCTAGTGATTCTTGTCCCCCTCTGGGCCTCACCCTGACGTGGTGACTCCGGTCCCCACCTGGATATCACCAGAACCGGGTGACTCTGGTCCCCCTCTGGGACTCACCCGGAACTGGGGACACTGGTCCTCAGCTGGTCCTCAACAGGACCTGGTGAATCTACTCCTCACTTAGGCCTCGTCTGGACCTTGTGACTCTTTTCCCATCTGGCATCAATGGGACATGGTTACTCAGTTCCCCACCTTGGCCTCACATGAACATGATAACTTTTATCCACACTTTGGCCTCAACTGGTCCTGATGACTCTGGTCCCCCCACCTAGGCCTCAATCTGGACCTGGTGACTGTGGTCCCCACCTGGGTCTCACCTGGATCTGGTGACTCTCGTTCCCACATGAACCACACCTGGACCTGGTGACTGTGGTGTTCTTGTAGACTCACATTTACCTGGTGACACCGGTCCCCACTAGGGCCTCACCTGGTTCTGCTGACTGTGGCCTGTCGGTTGGCCTCATCTGTACCTGGTGAGTGGGGTTGCCACCTGAGGTTCACCCATACCGGTGACTCAGGAACACACGTGGTCCTCCTTGACCTGGTGAATCTGGTCCTTACATGGTCCTCTCCCAGACCCAGGGACTCTGGTCACCACCTGGGCCTCACCTGGACCTGGTGAATCTCTTCTCCATCTGGGCCTCACCCAGTCTTGGTGACTTTGTTCCACACCTGGACCTGATTGCTTTGGACTCTTTCTTGGCCTCACCTGGAACTGGTGACTCTTATCCTCTCTGCGCGTGACTCAGGCCTGGTGACTCTGGTCCTCACCTGGGCATCATTGGTACCTGGTGACTCTGTTCCACACCTGAGCCTCACTTGGACATGATGACTCTGGAACCCCTCTGGGCCTCACCCTGACCTGGTGACTCTGGTCCCCATCTGGATGTCACCTGGACCAGGGGATTCTGGTACCCCTCTAGGCCTCAACCAGATCTGGTTTCTCTTGTCCTCAACTGGGCCTCGGTTGGTCCTAGTGAATATGCTCCATCTGGGCATATTTTGGACCTGGTTACTCTGGTCCCTACCAGGGCATCATGGGGACCTATTTCTACTGCATGGCCTGCAGGTTGGCCTCACCTGGACCTGGTAACTCTGGTCCCTACCTTGGCATTATCGGCACCTGGTTGCTTTGCATGGCCTGCAGGTAGGCCTCACCTGGAACTGGTGAGTGGGGTTGCCTCTTGGGCCTCACCCATACCTGGTGACACAGGCCCCTACGTGGGCCTCACTTGGACCTGGTGTATCTGGTAATTCTGCTCACCACCTGGGTATCAGCTGGACCTGGTGAATCTGGTAACTCTGGTCACCACCTGGGAATCACCTGGACCTGGTGAATCTGTGTCCCCATCTGGGCCTCACCCAATCCTGGTGACTTTTTTCCCCACCTGGCCCTGATTGCTGTGCACTCCTTCTTAGCCTCACCTGGAACTGTTGACTCTGATCCTAACTGGGCCTCACCCAGATCTGTTGACTCTGGTCCTCACCTGTGGATCATTATGACCTGGATACTCTGTTCCACACCTGAGACTCACCTGGACATGATGACTCTGGATCCCCTCTGGTCCTCTCCCTGACATGGTGAATCTGGTCCCCATCTGGACGGCACCTAGACCAGGTGAATCTGGTACCCCTCTAGGCCTCAACTAGACCTGGTGACTCTGGTCCTCTACTGGGCCTCAACGGGACGTAGTGAATATGCTCCCCAACTTCGCCTCATCTGGACATGGTGACTCTGGCTCCACCTGGGCCTCACCTGTAACTGGTGACTCTGATCCAAAGCATGGCCTCTCCTGACCTGGTGACTGTGGTTCCCATCGGGACCTCACCTGGTCCTCATGTCTCTGGTCCCACCAGGGCCTCACCAGGACCTGGTGTCTCTGGTACCCACCTGGGTAGCATCAGGATATGGTTACACTGTTCACTAACAGTGACCCAGCCGGACCTATTAACTCTGGTCTTCACCTGGGCCACACCTGGACATGGTGACACTCGTTCCCACCTGGGTCTCACCTGGACATGGTGAGTCAGATACCCACCTGGTCCTAACCTATAACTGTTGATTCTCGTTCCCACATGGATATCATGTGGACCTGGTGGCTGCGGTGTTTCTAGTTTGTCATGTACCTTGTGACACTGGTCCCCACCAGGGCCTCACCGGGACCTGGTGAGTGTGGTTGCCACCTGCACCTCACCTGGACCTTGTGATTCTGGTCTGCACCTGAGACTACACTGGATCTGGTGACTGTGGTCCCCACCTGGGCTTCACCTGGATTTGGGGACTCTCGTCCCCATGTGAGGCTCACCAGGCCCTGTTGACCAAGGTCCTCAACTGGGCAAAATTGGGACGCGGTGACTGTGTTCCACAACTGGACCTCACCTGGACCACGTGACTCTGGTGCCCCTCTGGGTCTCACCATTCCCTAGTGACTGTGAACCCCACTTTCCCCTGACTTAGACCTGCTGACCCTGGTTGAAACCTGCGCCTGAACTCGAACTTTTGACTCTGGTTCTTTCAAGGGCCTCCCCTGTACCTGGTGATCCTGGTCCGAACCTGGGCCTCACCTGGACGTGGTGACTCTTGTCACCATGGGGAGTCACCTGGACCTGCTTACTGTGTTCCACACCTGGGCCTCAAGTAGACCTGTTGACCATGGTCCCCAAGCCGGCCTCACATGGACCTGTTGCCTCTGATCCCCACCGGGGCCTCACGTGTACCTTGTAACTCTGGTCCTCACCTGGGCCTCATCTGGACCTAGAGACTCTGGTCCCCATCTGGGCTTCACCTGGATCTGGAGACTCTGGTCCCCATCTGGACTTCATCTGGATCTGGTGACTCTGGTCCCAATCTGGACCTCTCCTGGACTTGGTGTCTCTCTTGCCCACTTTGACCTAACTCAGAACTGGTGAATCTTGCCCCACCTATTACGCACCCAGTCCTAGTGACTCTTGTCCCTAGCTATTCCTCAATTCGACCTGATGAATCTGGTCCTCACGTGGACCTCACATTTACCTGGGACTCAGCTGGAAAGAGTGGCTCTGGTTCCCACTAGGGGCTCACCTGATACTGCTGAATGTGGTCTTATTCTATGCCTCACCAGAAACTAGTGATTCTGTTCCCCATCTGGGCCTGCATGTCCTTAGTGACTCTGGTCCTCACTGAGGCATCATTGGGACCTGGATACTCTATTCCACACCTGGGCCTCACTTTTACCAGGAACCGCTGGTCCCATTCTGGGCCTCAAACTAAACTGGTTACTCTGGTTCCCCCTCTTAACCTCACCCTTACCTGGTGACTCTGGTCACCCCTTGGGCCTCCCCTGGGCCTGGTGACTCTGGCCTGCAGGTTGGCCTCACCTGGACTTGATTAGTGGGATGCCACCTGGGCCTCACCCAAACCTGGTGACTCAGGTCCCCACATGGGCCTCTTGGACCTGGTGAATCTGGCCCTTACATGGACTTCTCCCAGACCCGGGGAATCTGGTCACAACATGGGCCTCACCTGGACCTGGTGAATCTGGTCCCCATCTGGGCCTAACCCAGTCCTGGTGACTATGTTCCCCAACTGGACCTGATTGCTCTGGACTCTTTCTTGCCCTCACCTTGAACTGGTGACTCTGATCCGATCTGTGCGTCACCCAGACCTGGTGACTCTCGTCCTCACCTGGGCATCATTGGTACCTGGTTACTCTGTTCCACACCGGAGCCTCCCCTGGACATGATGTCTCTGGGACCTCTCTGGGCCTCAACCTGACCTGGTGATCTGGTCCCCATCTGGATGTCACCTGGACCAGGTGATTCTGGAACCCCTCTAGGCCTCAACCAGATCTGGTGACTCTTGTCCTCAAGTGGGCCTCACCTGGACCTAGTGAATATGCTCCATCTGGGCCTCATTTGGACCTGGTGACTCTGGTCACTCACTGGGCATCATCTGGAAATGGTTCCACTGCATGACCTGCTGGTTGCCTCACCTGGACCTGGTAACTCTGGTCCCGACCTGGGCATCATCGGGACATCTTGACCTGGTGAGTGGGGTTCTCACCTGGATCTTAACCATGCCTTGTGACACAGGTCCCCACGTGGGCCTCACTTGGACCTGGTGAATGTGGTCCTTACCTAGTCCTCACCCGGAACTGGTAAATCTGGTCACCACCTGGGCATCACCTAACCTGGTGACTTTGTTCCCCACGTGGACCTGATTGCTCTGGACACCTTCTTGGCCTTACCTGGAAGTGGTAACTCTGATCCCAACTGGGCCTCTCTCAGATCTGGTGACTCTGGTCCTCACCTGGGCCTCATCTGGACCTAGTGACTCTGGCCCCCACCTGGGCTTCAACTGGATATGTTGACTCTGGTCCCCACCTGGATTTCACCTGGAACTGGTGACTCTGGTCCATACCTGAACCTCTCCTGGACCTGGTGACTCACTTTCCAACATGGACCTCACTTGGATCTGGTGACTATGGTCCTCAGTTTGGCCTCACCTGGACCTGGTGTCTCTCGTCCCCACTTTGACCTAACTCAGAACTGCTGATCTTGCCCCACCTAGGCCGCACACAGATATGGTGACTCTTGTCCCCAGCTATGCCTCAATTCGACCTGATGAATCTGGTCCTCACGTGGGCCTCCATGGACCTGGGACTCAGCTGGATAGAGTGGCTCTGGTTCCCACAAGGGGCTTACCTGATACTGCTGACTGTGGTCTTATTCTATGCCTCACCAGGACCTAGTGATTCTGTTCCCCATCTGGGCCTGCATGGCCCTAGTAACTCTTTTCCTCACCCAGGCATCATTGGGATCTGGATACTCTATTCCACATCTGCGCCTCACTTTCACCAGGGACCTAGGGTCCCATTCTGGGCCTCAAACTAAACTGGTTATTCTGGTTCCCCCTCTGGGCGTCACCCCTACCTGGTGACTCTGGTCACCCCTTGGGCTTCACTTGGGCCTGGTGAATCTGGTCCTTAGCTGTTCCGCACCTGGATCTGGTGACCGGTCGCTACCTGGGCCTCACCTGGATTTGGTGAAACCTGTTGCCACCTGCGCCTCTTCTGGACCTAGTGACTGTGGTCCCACCCAGACATCACCTGGATCTCGTGGCTCTGGTTCCCATATGGGACTCTCCTGGACCTGGTTCCTGTGGTCTCCATCTGGCCTCACCTGGAACACAATGACTCTGTTCCATATTTGCCCTCTGCTGGACCTGTTGACTCTGGTACTTACCTGGGCATCATTGGGACCTGGGAACACTCTTATATACCTGGACCTCACCTGGACCTGGTGACTGTGGTCCCACCTGGGCCTCACCTGCATGAGGTGACTGGTTCCCACAGGGACCTCACCTGGATCTGGTGACTCAGGTCCTCATATGGACATTATGGGACCTGGTTTCTCAGTTCCCCATTGGGGCCTGCCCTGGACCTAGTGATTCTCGTCCCACTCTGGGCCTCACTCTGACGTGGTGACTCTGGTCCCCACCTGGATATCACCAGAACCGGGTAACTCTGGTCCCCCTCTGGGCCTCACCCGGAGCTGGGGACACTGGCACTCAACTGGGCCTCAACAGGACCTGGTGAATCTACTCCCTACTTAGGCCTCGTCTGGACCTTGTGACTCTTTTCCCACCTGGCATCAATGGGACTTGGTTACTCTCTTCCCCACCTGGGTTTCACCTCGACATGATAACTTTGCCCCACACTTTGGCTTCAAATGGTCATGATGACTCTGGTCTCCCCACCTAGGCCTCAATCAGGACCTGGTTACTGTGGTCCCCATCTGGGTTCCCCTGACCTGGTGACTCTCGTTCCTACATGAACCACACCTAGACTTGGTGACTGTGGTATTCTTGTAGACTCACATTTCCCTGGTGACTCCGGTCCCCACTAGGGCCTCCCCTGGATCTGGTGACTCTGGCCTGCAGGTTGGCCTCACCTGGACTTGGTGAGTGGGGTTGACACCTGGGCATCACCCATACCTGGTGACTCAGGTCCCCACGTGGACCTCTTGGACCTGGTGAATCTGGTCCTTACCTGGCCTCCCCCAGACCCAGGGACTCTGGTTACCACCTGGGATTCAACTGGACCTGGTGATTCTGGTCCCCATCTGGGCCTCACCCAGTCCTGGTGACTTTTTTCCCCACCTGGACCTGATTGCTGTGGACTCTTTCTAGGCCTCACCTGGAACTGGTGACTCTGATCGTATCTGTGTGTCACCCAGACCTGGTGACTCTTGTCCTCACCTGGGCATCATTGGACCTGGTGCCTCTGTTCCACACCTGAGCCTCACCAGGACATGATGACTCTGGAACCACTCTGGGCCTCACCCTGACCTGTTGACTCTGGTCCGTATCTGGATGTCACCTAGACCAGGTGAATCTGGTACCCCTCTAGGCCTCAACTAGGCCTGGTGACACTGGTCCTCAACTGGGCCTCACCGGGACCTCGTGAATATGCTCCCCACCTGCGCCTCCTCTGGACCTGGTGACTCTGGTTCTACCTGGGCATCATCGGGACATGGTTACTCTATTCCCCACTGGGACTGACCTGATTCTGGTAACTCTGGGCCTGACTTTGGCCTCTTCTGTACCAGGTGACTCTGGCTCCACCTGGGCTTCACCTGTAACTGGTGACTCTGACCCTAAGCATGGCCTCACCTGTCCTAGTGACTGTGGTTGCCATCGGGACCTCACCTGGACCTCATGTCTCTGTTCCCACCTGGGCCTCACCAGGACCTGGTGTCTCTGGTACCCACCTGGGTAGCATCAGGATATGGTTACAGTGATGACTAACAGTGACCCAGCTGGACATATTAACTCTGGTCTTCACCTGGGCCCCACCTGTACATGGTGATTGTGGTATGCACCTGAGACTACCCTGGATCTGGTGACTGTGGTCCCCACCTGGTCTTCACCTGGATTTGGGGACTCCGGTCCCCATCTGGGCCTCACCTGGCCCTGTTGACCATGGTCCTGAACTGGGAAAATTGGGAGCCGGTGACTGTGTTCCACAACTGGACCTCACCTGGACCACGTGACTCTGGTCGCCCTCTGGGTCGCACCGTGCCCTAGTGACTGTGAACCCCACTTTGGCCTGACTTGGACCTGCTGACCCTGGATGCCACCTAAGTCTGACTTCGAACTGTTGACTCTGGTTTTTCAAGGGCCTCCCCTGTACCTGGTGATCCTGGTCCGCATCTGGGCCTCACCTGGACGTCGTTACTCTTGTCACCACCGGGGACTCACCTGGACCTGCTTACTGTGTTCTACACCTGGGCCTCAAGTACACCTCTTGACCATAGTCCCCAAGCTGGACTCACATGGACCTGTTTCCTCTGATCCCCACCGGGGCCTCACGTGTACCTAGTAACTCTGGTCCTCACCTGGGCCTTATCTAGACCTAGTGACTCTGGTCCCCACCTGGACTTCACCTGGATCTGGTGAGTGTGGTCCCCACCTGGACCTCACCTGGATCTGGTGACTCTGGTCCTCAGTTCGGTCTCACCTGGACCTGGTGTCTCTCGTCCCCACTTTGACCTAACTCAAAACTG
Source organism: Canis lupus familiaris (assembly GCF_011100685.1). Taxonomy (NCBI): domain Eukaryota; kingdom Metazoa; phylum Chordata; class Mammalia; order Carnivora; family Canidae; genus Canis; species Canis lupus. The sequence goes on along the minus strand of NW_023330647.1, from coordinate 38,897 downwards.
CAGAATCTTGCCAAACCTAGGACACACCCAGACCTGGGGACTCTTGTCCCCAGCTATGCCTCAATTCGAACTGACCTGATGAATCTGGTCCTCACGTGGGCCTCACATGGACTTGGGACTCAGCTGCATAGAGTGGCTCTGGTTCCCACAAGAGTCTCACCTGTTACTGGTGACTCGGGTCTTTTTCTATGCCTCACAAGGACCTAGTGATTCTGTTCCCCATCTGGGCCTGCATGGCCCTAGTGACTCTGGTCCTCACCCAGGCATCATTGGGACCTGGATACTCTATTCCACACCTGGGCCCCTCTTTGACCAGGGACCTCTGGTCCCATTCTGGGCCTCAAATTAAACTGGTTACTCTGGTGCCCCTCTCGTATTCACCCTTACCTCGTGACTCTGGTCACCCCTTGGGGTTCACTTGGGCCTGGTGAATCTGGTCCTTAGCTGGTCTGCACCTGGATGTGGTGACTGGTCGCCACCTGGGCCTCACCTGGACTTGGTGAATCCTGTTGCCACCTGCGCCTCACCTGGACCTTGGATTGTGGACCCACCTGGAACTCACCTGGATCTGATGGCTCTGCTTCACATATGGAGCTCTCCTGGAACTCTTTCCTGTGGTCTCCATTTGGCCTCACCTGGAACACAATGACTCTGATCCATATTTGGGCCTCTCCTGGACCTGTTGACTCTGGTCTTTTCCTGGCCATCATTGGGACCTGGATACTCTCTTATATACCTGGGCCTCACCTGGACCTGGTGACTGTGGTCCCACCTGGGCCTCACCTGGACGAGGTGACTGGTTCCCACAGGGACCTCAGCTGGACCTGGTGAATCAGGTCCTCATTTGGGCATCATGAGACCTGGTTTTTCAGTTCCACATCGGGGCCTCACATGGACCTAGTGATTCTCGTCCCCCTCTCGGCCTAACACTGACGTGCTGACTCTGGTCCCCACCTGGATATCACCAGAACCGGGTGACTCTGGTCCCCTCTGGGACTCATCCGGACCTGGGGACACTGGTGCTCAACTGGGTCTCAACAGGACCTGGTGAATCTACTCCTCACTTAGGCCTCGTCTGGACCTTGTGACTCTTTTCCCACCTGGCATCAATGGGACATGGTTACTCTGTTCCGCACCTGGGCCTCACCTGGACATGATAACTTTGCTCCGCCCTTTGGCCTCAACTGGTCCTGATGACCCTGGTCCCCCCACCTAGGCCTCAATCTGGACCTGGTGACTGTTGTCCCCACCTGGGTCTCACCTGGACCTGGTGACTCTCGTTCCCACATGAACCACACCTGGACCTGGTGACTGTGGTGTTCTTGTAGACGCACATTTACCTGGTGACTCCGGTGCCCACTAGGGCCTCACGGGGATCTGGTGACTCTGGCCTGCTGGTTGGCCTCACTTCGACCTGGTGAGTGGGGTTGCCACCTGGGCCTCACCCAAACCTGGTGACTCAGGTCCCCACGTGGGCCTATTGGACCTTTTAATCTGGTCATTACCTGGTCCTCTCCTAGACCCGGGGTCTGGTCCCCAACTGGGCCTCACCTGAACCTGGTGAATCTGGTCCCCATCTGGTCCTCACCCAGTCCTGGTGACTTGGTTCCCCTCCTGGACCTGATTGGTGTGGACACTTTCTTGGCCTCACCTGGAACTGGTGACTCTGATCCTATCTGCGCGTCACCCAGATCTGGTGACTCTGGTCCTCGCCTGGGCATCATTGGTACATGGTGACTCTGTTCTACACCTGAGCCTCACCTGGACATGATGACTCTGGAACTTCTCTGGGCCTCACCCTGACCTGGTGACTCTGGTCCCCATCTGGATGTCACCTGGACCAGGGGATTCTGGTACCCGTCTAGGCCTCAACCAGATATGGTGACTCTGGTCCTCAACTGGGCCTCACCTGGACCTAGTGAATATGATCCATCTTGGCCTCATTTGGACCTGGTGACTCTGGTCCCTACCTGGGCATCATAGGGATATGGTTTCACTGCATGGCCTGCAGGTTGGCCTCACCTGGACCTTGTAAATCTGGTCCCTACCTGTGCATCATCGGGACATGGTTCCTCTGCATGGCCTGCAGGTTGCCTTCACCTGGACCTGGTGACTGGGGTTGACACCTGGGCCTCACCCATGCCTGGTGACACAGGTCCCCACGTGGGTCTTACTTGGACCTTGTGAATCTGGTCCTTACCTGGTGGTCACCCGGAACTGGTAACTCTGGTCACCACCTGGGAATCACCTGGGCCTGGTGAATCTGGTCCCCATCTGGGCCTCACAAAGTCCTGTTCACTTTGTTCCCCACCTGGGCCTGCTTGCTGTGGACTCCTTCTTGGCCTCACCTTGAACTGGTGACTCTGATCCTAACTGGGTCTCACCCAGATCTGGTGACTCTGGTCCTCACCTGTGGACCATTAAGACCTTGATACTTTGTTACACACCTGAGCCTCACCTGGACATGATGACTCTGGATCCCCTCTGGGCCTCAGCCTGACATGGTGACTCTGGTCCCCATCTGGATGTCACCTAGACCAGGTGAATCTGGTACCCCTCTAGGCCTCAACTTGACCTGGTGACTCTGGTCCTCAACTGGGCCTCACCGGGACCTAGTGAACATGCTCCCCACCTGCGCCTCATCTGGACCTGGTGACTCTGGTTCTACGTGGGCATCATCGGGACATGGTTACTCTATTCCTCTCTGGGACTGACCTAATCCTGGTAACTCTGGTCCTGACTTTGGCCTCTTCTCTACCAGGTGACTCTGGCTCCACCTGGGTCTCACCTGTAACTGGTGACTCTGATCCAAATCATGGCCTCACCAGACCTGGTGACTGTGGTTCCCATCGGGACCTCACCTGGTCCTCATGTCTCTGGTCTCACCTGGGCCTCACCAGGACTTGGTGTTTCTCGTACCCACCTGGGTAGCATCAGGATATGGTTACACTGTTCACTAACAGTGACCCAGCCGGACCTATTATCTCTGGTCTTCACCTCGCCACACATGGACATGGAGACACTGGTTACCACCTGGATCTCACCTGTACATGGTGAGTCTGATCCCCACCTGGGCCTCAATGTAACTGGTGATTCTCGTTCCCACATGGACATCATGTGGACCTGCTGGCTGCACTGTTTCTAGCTTCTCATGCACCTCGTGGCTCTGGTCCCCACCAGGGCCTCACCAGGAACTGTTGAGTGTGGTTGCCACCTGCACCTCACCTGGACTTTGCTGATTTTTGTCTGCCCCTGAGACTACCCTGGATCTGGTGACTGTGGTCCCCACCTGGGCTTCACCTGGATTTGGGGACTCCGGTCCCCATCTGGGCCTCACCTGGCCCTGATGACCATGGTCCTCAACTGGGCACAATTGGGACCCGGTGACTGTGTTCCACAACTGGAACTCACCTGGACCATGTGACTCTAGTCCCCCTCTGGGTCTCACCGTGCCCTAGTGACTGTGAATCCAACTTTGGCCTGACTTGGACCTGCTGACGCGGGTTGCCACCTGCGCCTGACCTCGAACTGTTGACTCTGGTTCTTTCAAGGGCCTCCCCCGTACCTGGTGATGCTGGTCCCCACCTGAGCCTCACCTCACGTGGTGACTCTTGTCAACACCGGGACTCACCTGGACCTGCTTACTGTGTTCCACACCTGGCCTCAAGTAGACGTGTTGACCATGGTCCCCAAGGCGGCCCCACATGGACCTGTTGCCTCTGATCCCCACCGGGGCCTCACGTGTACCTGGTAACTCTGGTCCTCACCTGGGCCTCATCTGGACCTAGTGACTCTGGTCCCCACCTGGGCTTCACCTGGATCTGGTGACTCTGGTCCACACATGGACCTCACCTGGATCTGGTGACACTGGTCCTCAGTTTGCCCTCACCCAGACCTGGTGACACTTGTCCCCAGCTATGCTCAATTCGACCTGATGAATCTGGTCCTCAGGTGGGCCTCACATGGATCTGGGACTCAGCTGGTTAGAGTGGCTCTTGTTCCCACAAGGATCTCACCTGATACTAGTGACTTTGGTCTTATTGTATGCCTCACCAGGACCTAGTGATTCTGTTCCCCATCTGGGCCTGCATGGGCCTAGTGACTCTGGTCCTGACCCAGGCATCATTGGGACCTGGATACTCTCTTATATACCTGGGCCTCACCTGGATCTGGTGACTCTGGCCTACAGATTGGCCTCACCTGGACTTTGTTAGTGGGATGCCACATGGGCCTTACCCATACCTGGTGACTCAGGTCCCCACGTGGGCCTCTTGGACCTGGTGAATCTGGTCCTTACCTGGTCTTCTCCCCGACCCGGGGAATCTGGTCACAACCTGGGCCTCACCTGGACCTGGTGAATCTGGCCCCCATCTGGGCCTAACCCAGTCCTGGTGACTATGTTCCTCACCTGGACCTGATTGCTCTGGACTCTTTCTTGGCCTAACCTGGAACTGGTGACTCTGATCCTATCTGTGGGTCACCCAGACCTGTTGACTCTGGTCCTCACCTGGGCATCATTGGTACCTGGTTACTCTGTTCCAAACCTGAGCCTCACCTGGACATGATGTCTCTGGGACCTCTCTGGGTCTCACCGTGACCTGGTGATCTGATCCCCATCTGGATGTCACCTGGACCAGGTGATTCTGGTACCCCTCTAGGCCTCAACCAGTTCTGGTGACTCTTGTCCTCAACTGGGCCTCACCTGGACCTAGTGAATATGCTCCATCTGGGCCTCATTTGGACCTGGTGACTCTGGTCACTCACTGGGCATCATCGGGAAATTGTTCCACTGCATGGCCTGCTGGTTGGCCTCACCTGGACCTGGTAACTCTGGTCCCTACCTGGGCATCATCGGGACATGGTTCCTCTGCATGGCCTGCAGGTTGGCCTCAACTTGACGTGGTGAGTGGGGTTCCCACGTGGGTCTTACCCATGCCTGGTGACACAGGTCCCCACGTGGGCCTCACTTGGATCTGGTGAATGTGGTCCTTACCTAGTCCTCACCCGGAACTGGTAAATCTGGTCACCACCTGGGCATCACCTAGTCCTGGTGACTTTGTTCCCCACCTGGACCTGATTGCTGTGGACACCTTCTTGGCCTCACCTGGAAGTGGTAATTCTGATCCTAACTGGGCCTCACCCAGACCTGGTGACTCTGGTCCTCACCTGTGGACCATTATGACCTGGATACTCTGTTCCACACCTGAGCCTCACCTGGACATGATGACTCTGGATCCCCTCTGGGCCTCACCCTGACATGGTTACTCTGGTCCCCATCTGGATGTCACCTAACCAGGTGACTCTGGTACCCCTCTAGGCCTCAACCAAACCTGGTGACTCTAGTCCTCAACTGGGTCTGCCCGGGACCTAGTGAATATGCTCCCCAACTGCGCCTCATCTGGACATGATGACTCTGGTTCTACGTGGGCATCATCGGGACATGGTTACACTATTCCCCACTGGGAGTGACCTGATCCTTGTAACACTGGTCTGACTTTGGCATTTTCTGTACCAGGTGACTCTGGCTCCACCTGGGCCTCACCTGTAACTGGTGACTCTTATCCTAAGCATGGCCTCACCTGACTTTGTGACTCTGGTCCCCATTAGGATGTAACCTGGACCAGGTGATTCTGGTACCCCTCTAGGCCTCAACCAGTTCTGGTGACTCTGGTCCTCAATTGGCTTCACCTGGACCTAGTCAATATGCTCCATCTGGGCCTCATTTGGACCTGGTGACTCTGGTCCCTACCTGGGCATCATCGGGACATGGTTCCACTGCATGGCCTGCAGGTTGGCATCACCTGGACCTGGTAACTCTGGTTCCTACATGTACATCATCGGGACACGGTTCCTCGGCACGGCGCGAAGGATGGCCTCTACTGGACCTGGTGAGTTTGGTTGCAACCTGTGCCTCACCCGTACCTGGGGACACAGGTCCCTGCTTGGGCCTCTTGGACCTGGTGAATCTGGTCCTTAACTGGTCGTCACCCAGCCCCGCGTTCTCTGGTCACCACCTGGGCCTCACCTGGACCTGGTGAATCTGGTCACCATCTGGGCCTCACCCAGTCCTGGTGACTTTGTTCCCCACCTGAATCTGATTGCTGTGGACTCTTTCTTGGCCTCACCGGGAACTGGTGACTCTGATCCTATCTGCGCATTACCCAGACCTGGTGACTCTGCTACTCACCTGGGCATCTTTGGTACCTGGTGACTCTGTTCCACACCTGAGCCTCACCTGGACATGATGACTCTGGAACCTCTCTGGGCCTCATCCTGACCTGGTGACTCTGGTCCCCATCTGGATGTCACCTGGACCAGGTGATTCTGGTACCCCTCTAGGCCTCAACCAGGTCCTGTGACTCTGGTCCTCCATTGGACCTCACCTGGACCTAGTGAATATGCTCCATCTGGATCTCATTGGACCTGATGATTCTGATCCCTACCTGGGCATCATCGGGACATGGTTCCACTGCATGGACTTCAGGTTGGCCTCACCTGGACCTGTTAACTCTGGTCCCTACCTGGGCATCATCGCGACATGGTTCCGCTGCATGGCCTGCAGGTTGGCCTCACCTGGACCTGGTAACTCTAGTCCCTACGTGGGCATCATCGGGACATATTTCCTCTGCATGGCCTGCATGTTGGCCTCACCTGGACCTGGTGAGTGGGGTTGCCACCTGGGCCTCACTCATACCTGGTGACAAAGGCCCAACGTGGGCCTCACTTGGACCTGGTGAATCTGGTCCTTACCTGGTGGTCACCCGGAACTGGTAACTCTGGTCACCACATGGGAATCACCTGGGCCTGGTGAATCTGGTCCCCATCTGGGCCTCACCCAGTCCTGTTGACTTTCTTCCCCACCTGGACCTGATTGCTGTGGACTCCTTCTTGGCTAACCTGGAACTGATGACTCTGATGCTAACTGGGCCTCACCCAGATCTGGTCACTCTGGTCCTCACCTGTGGACCATTATGACCTGGATACTCTGTTCACACCTGAGCCTCACCTGGATATGTTGACTCTGGATCCCCTCTGGGCCTCAGCCTGACATGGGGACTCCGGACCCCATCTGGATGTCACCAGACCAGGTAAATATGGTACCCCTCTAGGTCTCACCTAGACATGGTGACTCTGGTCCTCAACTGGGCCTCAACGGGACCTAGTGAACATGCTCCCCACCTGCGCCACATCTGTGCCTGGTGACTCTGGTTCTACCTTGGCATCATCGGGACATGGTTACTCTATTCCCACTTGGAGTGACCTGATCCTGGTAACTCTGGTCCTGACTTTGGCCTCTTCTGTTCCAGGTGACTCTGGCTCCACATGGGCCTCACCTGTAACTGGTGATTGTCGTTCCCACATGGATATTATGTGGACCTGGAGGCTGCAGTGTTTCTAGCTTCTCATGTACCTCGTGACTCTGGTCCCCACCACGGCCTCACCGGGACCTGGTGAGTGTGGTTGTCACCTGCACCTCACCTGGACCTGGTGATTCTGGCCTGCACCTGAGACTACCCTGGATCTGGTGACTGTGGTCTCCACCTGGGCTTCACCTGGATTTGGGGACTCCGGTCCCCATCTGGGCGTCACCTGGCCCTGTTGACCATGGTACTCAACTGGGCAAAATTGGGACCTGGTGACTGTGTTCCACACCTGGACCTCACCTGGACGAGGCGACTCTGGTCTCCCTCTGGGTCTCACCGTGCCCTAGTGACTGTGAACCCCACTTTGGACGGACTTGGACCTGCTGACCCTGGTTCCCACCTGCGACTGACGTCGTACTGTTGACTCTGGTACTTTCAAGGGCCTCCCCTGGACCTGGTGATCCTGGACCCCACCTGGGCCTCACCTGGACGTGGTAACTTTTGTCACCACCGGTTACTCACCTAGACCTGGTTACTGTGTTCCACACCTGAGCCTCAAGTAGAACTGTTGACCATGGTCCCCAAGCCTGCCTCACATGGACCTGTTGCCTCTGATCCCCACCGGGGCCTCTCGTGTACCTGGTAACTCTGGTCCTCACCTGGGCATCATTGGTCCTGGTGACTCTGTTCCATACCTGAGGCTCCCCTGGACATGATGACTCTGGAACCTCTCTGGCTATCAACCTGACCTGGTGACTCTGGTCCCCATATGGATATCACCTGGACCAGGGGATTATGGTAGCCCTCTGGGCCTCAACCAGGTCTGGTGACCCTGGTCCTCAAATGGGCCTCACCTGGACCTAGTGTATATGCTCCATCTGGGCCTCATTTGGACCTGGTGACTCTGGTCCCTATGTGGGCATCATCGGGACATGGTTCCACTGCATGACCTGCAGGTTGGCCTCACCTGGACCTGGTAACTCTGGTCCCTACCTGGGCATCTTCGGGACATGTTTCCACTGCATGGCCTGTAGGTTGGCCTCACCTGAACCTGGTAACTCTCGTGCCTACCTGAGCATCTTTGGGACCTGTTTCCTCTGCATGGCCTGCAGGTTGGCCTCACCTGGAACTGGTGAGTGGGTTTGTCACCTGGGCCTCACCCTTGCCTAGTGACACAGGTCCCCACGTGGGCCTCACTTGGACCTGGTGAATCTGGTCTTACCTGGTGGTCACCCGGAACTGGTAACTCTGGTCACCACATGGGAATCACCTGGGCCTGGTGAATCTGGTCCCCATCTGGGCCTCACCCAGTCCTGTTGACTTTCTTCCCCACCTGGACCTGATTGCTGTGGACTCCTTCTTGGCTAACCTGGAACTGATGACTCTGATGCTAACTGGGCCTCACCCAGATCTGGTCACTCTGGTCCTCACCTGTGGACCATTATGACCTGGATACTCTGTTCCACACCTGAGCCTCACCTGGATATGTTGACTCTGGATCCCCTCTGGGCCTCAGCCTGACATGGGGACTCCGGACCCCATCTGGATGTCACCAGACCAGGTAATATGGTACCCCTCTAGGTCTCACCTAGACCTGGTGACTCTGGTCCTCAACTGGGCCTCAACGGGACCTAGTGAACATGCTCCCCACCTGCGCCACATCTGTGCCTGGTGACTCTGGTTCTACCTTGGCATCATCGGGACATGGTTACTCTATCCCCACTGGGACTGACCTGATCCTGGTAACTCTGGTCCTGACTTTGGCCTCTTCTGTTCCAGGTGACTCTGGCTCCACATGGGCCTCAGCTGTAACTGGTGACTCTGATCCTAAGCATGGCCTCACCTGACCTGGTGACTGTGGTTCCCATCGGGACCTCACCTGGACTTCATGTCTCTGGTCCCACTTAGGCCTCACCAAGATCTGTTGTCTCTGCCACCCACCTGGGTAGCGTCAGGATATGGTTACACTGTTCACTAACAGTGACCCAGCCGGACCTATTAACTCTGGTCTTCACCTGGGCCACACCTGGACATGGTGACACTTTTTCCCACGTGGGTCTCACCTGGACATGGTGAGTCGGATCCCCACCTGGTCCTCACCTGTAACTGGTGATTCTCGTTCCCACATGGAGATCATGTGGACCTGTTGGCCGCAGTGTTTCTAGCATCTTTTTTTAAATTTTTATTTATTTATGATAGTCACAGAGAGAGAGAGAGGCAGAGACACAGGCAGAGGGAGAAGCAGGCTCCATGCACCGGGAGACGGACGTGGGATTCGATCCCCGGTCTCCAGGATCGCGCCCTGGGCCAAAGGCAGGCGCCAAACCGCTGCGCCACCCAGGGATCCCATGTGTTTCTAGCTTCTCATGTACCTCGTGACTCGGGTCCCCACCAGTGCCTCACCGGGACCTGGTGAGTTTGGTTGCCACCTGCACCACACCTGGACCTGGTGATTCTGGTCTGCACCTGACACTACCCTGGATCTTGTGACTGTGGTCCCCACCTGTCCTTCACCTGGATTTCGGGACTCCGGTCCCCACCTCGGCCTCACCTGGCCCTGTTGACCATGGACCTCAACTGGGCAAAATTGGGACCCGTTGACTGTGTTCCACAACTGGACCTCACCTGGTCCAGGTGACTATGCTCCCCCTCTGGGTCTCACCGTGCCCTAGTGACTGTGAATTCCACTTTGGCTTGACTTGGACCTGCTGACCCTGCCTGGGCCTCACCTGGATTTGGTGAATCCTGTTGCCACCTGCGCCTCACCTGGACTTTGTGACTGTGGTCCCACCTGGACCTCACATGGATCTGGTGGCTCTGGTTCCCATATGGGGCTCTTCTGGTCCTGGTTCCTGTGGTCTCCATCTGGCCTCCCCTGGAAAACAATGACTCTGATCCATATTTGGGCCTCTCTTGGACCTGTTGACTCTGGACCTTACCTGGGCATCATTGGGACCTGGATACTCTCTTATATACCTGGGCCTCACATGGAACTGGTGACTGTGGTCCCACCTGGACCTCACCTGGACGAGGTGACTGGTTCCCACAGGGACCTCCCCTGGGCCTGGTGACTCAGGTCCTCATATGTGCATCATGGGACTTGTTTTCTCAGTTCCACATTGGGGCCCTCACCTGGACCTAGTGATTCTCGTTCCCCTCTGGGCCTCATCCTGACGTGGTGACTCTGGTCCACATCTGACTCACACCAGAACCGGGTGACTCTGGTCCCCCTCTGGGAATCACCCAGAGCTTGGGACACTGATACTCAACTGGGCCTCAACAGGACCTGGTGAATCTACTCCTCACTTAGGCCTCGTCTGGACCTTGTGATTCTTTTCCCACCTGGCATCTATGGGATATTTTTACTCTGTTCCCCACCTGGGCCTCACTTGGACATGATAACTTTGCTCCATACTTTGGCCTCAACTCATCCCGATGACTCTGGTCCCCCCACATAGGCCTCAATCTGGACCTGGAGACTGTCATCCACACCTGGGTCTCACCTGGACCTTGTGACTCTCGTTCCCACATGAATCACACCTGGACATGGTGACTGTGGTGTACTTGTAGACTCACATTTACCTGGTGACTCTGGCCCCACTAGGGCCTCACCTGGATCTGCTGACTCTGGCCTGCAGGTTGGCCTCACCTAAACTTGGTTAGTGGGATGCCACCTGGGCCTCAACCATACCTGGTGACTCAGGTCCCCAGGTGGGCCTCTTTGTCCTGGTGAATCTGGCCCTTACCTGGTCTGCTCCCAGACCCTGGGAATCTTGTCACAACCTGGGCCTCACCTAGACCTGGTGAATCTGGTCACCATCTGGGCCTAACCCAGTCCTGGTGACTATGTTCCCCACCTGGACGTGTTTGCTCTGGACTCTTTCTTGCCCTCACCTTGAACTGGTGACTCTGATCCTATCTGTGCGTCACCCAGACCTGGTGACTCTCGTCCTCACCTGGGCATCATTGGTACCTGGTTACTCTGTTCCACACCTGAGCCTCACCTGGACATGAGGTCTCTGGGACCTCTCTGGGCCTCACCCTGACCTGGTGATCTGGTCCCCATCTGGATGTCACATGGACCAGGTGATTTCTGGAACCCCTCTAGGCCTCAACCAGATCTGGTGACTCTTGTCCTCAACTGGGCCTCACCTGGACCTAGTGAATATGCTCCATCTGGGCCTCATTTGGATCTGGTGACTCTGGTCACTCACTGGGCATCATCGGGAAATGGTTCCACTGCATGGCCTGCTGGTTTGCCTCACCTGGACCTGGTAACACTGGTCCCTACCTGGGCATCATCGGGTCATCTTGACCTGGTGAGTGGGGTTCCCTCCTGGATCTTACCCATGCCTGGTGACACAGGTCCCCACGTGGGCCTCACTTGGACCTGGTGAATGTGGTCCTTACCTAGTCCTCACCCGGAAGTGGTAAACCTGGTCACCACCTGGGCATCACCTAGTCCTGGTGACTTTGTTCCCCACCTGGACCTGATTGCTGTGGACACCTTCTTGGCCTCACCTGGAAGTGGTAACTCTGATCCTAACTGGGCCTCTCCCAGATCTGGTGATTCTGGTCCTCACCTGTGGACCATTATGATCTGGATACTCTGTTCCACACCTGAGCCTCACCTGGACTGTTGACTCTGGATCCCCTCTGGGCACACCCTGACATGGTTACTCTGGTCCCCATCTGGATGTCACCTAGACCAGGTGAGTCTCGTACCCCTCTGGGCCTCAACCAGATCTGGTGACTCTGGTCCTCAACTGGGCCTCACCTGGACCTAGTGAATATGCTCCATCTGGGCCTCATTTGGACCTGGTGACTCTGGTCCCTACGTGGGCTACATCGGAACATGGTTCCACATAATGGTCTGCAGGTTGGCCTCTTCTTGACCTGGTAACTCTGGTCCCTATCTGGGCATCATCGGGACACGGTTCCTCTGCATGGCCTGCAGGTTGGCGTCACCTGGACCTCGTATCTCTGGTCCCTAACTGGGCATCATCGGGACACGGTTCCTCTGCATGGCCTGCAGGTTGGCCTCACCTAGACCTGGTGAGTGGGCTTGCAACCTGGGCCTCACCCATACCTGGTGGACACAGGTCTCACGTGGGCCTCACTTGGACCTGGTGAATCTGGTCCTTACCTGGTCCTCACCCGGAACTGGTAACCCTTGTCACCACCTGGGAATCACCTGGACCTGGTGAATCTGGTCCCATCTGGGCCTCACCCAGTCCTGGTGACCTTGATCCCCACCTGGACCTGATTGCTTGGACTCCTTCTTGGCCTCAACTGGAACTTGTGACTCTGCTCCTAACTGGGCCTCACCCAGATCTGGTGATTCTGGTCTTCACATGTGGACCATTATGACCTGGATACTCTGTTCCACACCTGAACCTCACCTGGACATGATGATTCTGGATGCCCTCTGGGCCTCACCCTGACATGGTGACTCTGGTCCCCATCTGGATGTCCCCTAGACCAGGTGAATCTGGTACCCCTCTAGGCGTCAACTAGACCTGGTGACTCTGGTCCTCATCTGGGCCTCACCTGGACCTAGTGAATATTCTCCCCACCTGCGCCGCGCTGGACCTGGTGACTCTGATTCTACCTGGGCATCATTGGGAACATGGGTACTGTATTACCCACTGGGACTGACCTGATCCTGGTAACTTTGGTCCTGACTTTGGCCTCTTCTGTACCAGGTGACTCTGGCTCCACCTGGGCCTCACCTGTACCTGGTGACTGTGATCCTAAGCATTGGCTCACCTGACCTGGTGACTGTGGTTCCCATCGAGACCTCACCTGGACCTCATGTCTCCGGTTACACTGGGCTTCACCAGGACCTGGTGTCTCTGGTACCCACATGGGTAGCATCAGGATATGGTTACACTGTTCACTAACACTCATCCAGCCGGACCTAATAACTCTGGTCTTCACCTGGGGCACACGAGGACATGGTGACACTGGTTCCCACTGTGTCTCACCGGACATGGTGAGTCGGAATCCCCACCTGGTCCTCACCTGTAACTGGTGATTTTCGTTCCCACATGGACATCATGTGGACCTGGTGGCTGCAGTGTTTCTAGCTTCTCATGTACCTCGTGTCTCTGGTCCCCACGGGGCCTCTCCGGGACCGGTGAGTGTGGTTGCCACCTGCACCTCACCAGGACCTGGTGATTCTGGTCTGCACCTGAGATTACCTGGATCTGGTGACTGTGGTCCCCACCTGGGCTTCACCTGGATTTGGGGTCTCCGGTCCCCATCTTGGCCTCACCTGGCCCTGTTGACCATGGTCCCAACTGTGCAAAATTGGGAACCGGTGACTGTGTTCCACAACTGGACCTCACCTGGACCAGGTGACTCTGGTCCCACTCTGGGTGTCACCGTGCCCTAGTGACTGTGAACCCACTTTGGCCTGACTTGGACCTGCTGACCCTGGTTGCCACCTGCGCCGACCTCAACTTTTGACTCTGGTTCTCTCAAGGGCCTCCCCTGTACTGGTGATCCTGGTCCCAACTGGTCCTCACTGGACGTGGTGACTCTTGTCACCACCGGGGACTCACCTTGACATGATTACTTTGTTCCACACCTGGGCCTCAGGTAGACCTGTTGACTATGGTCCCCAAGCCGGCCTCACGTGGACCTTTTGGCTCTGATCCCCGCCGGGGGACTCAGTGTACTGGTAACTCTGATCCTCACCTGGGCCTCATCTGGACCTAGTGACTCTGGCCCCACCTGGGCTTCACCTGGATCTGGTGACTCTGGTCCCCTCCTGGACCTCTCCTGGACTTGGTGACTCTCTTTCCAACATGGACCTCACCTGGATCTGGTGACTCTGGTCCGAATCTGGACCTCTCCCTGGACCTGGTGTCTCTCTTGCCCACTTTGATCCTAACTCAGAACTGCTGAATCTTGCTCCACCTATTACGGCACCCAGACCTGGTGACTCTTGTCCCTAGCTATGCCTCAATTCGACCTGATGAATCTGGTCCTCACGTGGACCTCACATTTACCTGGGACTCAGCTGGTAAAGAGTGGCTCTGGTTCCCACTAGGGGCTCACCTGGGTACTGCAGAATGTGGCCTTATTCTATGCCTCACCAGAACCTAGTGATTCTGTTCCCCATCTGGGCCTGCATGGCCTTAGTGACTCTGGTCCTCACTCAGGCGCATTGGGACCAGGATACTCTATTCCACACCTGGGCCTCACTTTTACCAGGAACCGCTGGTCCCATTCTGGGCCTCAAAATAACTGCTTACTCTGGTTCCCCCCTCTTAACCTCACCCTTACCTGATGACTCTGGTCACCCCTTGGGCCTCTCCTGGGCCTGGTGACTCTGGCCTGCAGGTTGGCCTCACCTGGACTTGATTAGTGGGATGCAACCTGGGCCTCACCCATACCTGGTGACTCAGGTCTCCACGTGGGGCCTCTTGGACCTGGTGAATCTGGTCCCTTACCTGCGTCCTCTCCCAGACCTGGGGACCTCTGGTCACCACCTGGGAATACCTGGGGCCTAGTGAATCTGGTCCCCATCTGGGCCTCCACGAGTCCTGGTGACTTTGTTCCCCACCTTGACCTGATTGCTGTGGACTCTTTCATGGTCTCCTCACCTGGACCTGGTGACTCGATCCTATCTGCGTGTCACCCAGACCTGGTGACTCTGGTCCTCACCTGGGCCGTCATGGTACCTGTGACTCTGTTCCACACCTGAGCCTCACCTGGACATTAGGCTCTGCACTCTGGAACCACTCTGGGCCTAACCCTGACCTGGTGACTCTGGTTCCATCTGGATGTCACATGGACCAGGTTTTTTTTGTACCCCTCTAGGCCTCAACCAGTTCTGGTGACGCTGGGTCATCAACTGGGCCTCACCTGGAACCTATTGAATATGCTCCATCTGGGCCTCATTTGGACCTGGGACTCTCTTCCCTACCTGGGCATCATCGGGACATGGTTCCACTGCATGGCCTTCAGTTGGCCGGACCTGGACTGGTAACTGTGGTTCTACTTGGGCATCATCGGGACACTCTTCCTCTGCATTGCCTGCACGGTGGCCTCACCTGGACCTGGTGAGGTTGGGTTGCCACTTTGGGCCTCACCCATACCTGGTGACCCAGGTGCCCACGTGGGGACTCACTTGGACCTGGTGAATCTGGTCCTTACCTGCTCCTCACCCGGAACTGCTAACTCTGGTCACCACCTGGGAATCACCTGGGCCTGGTGAATCTGGTCCCCATCTGGGCCTCACCCAGTCCTGGGTGATTTGTTCCCCACCTGGACCTGATTGCTTGTGGACTCCTTCTTTGGCCTCACTTGGAAGTGGTGACTCTGATCGTAGCTGGGCCTCACCCAGATCTGGTGACTCTGGTCCTCACCTGTGGACCATTATGACCTGGATACTCTGTTCCACACCTGAGCCTCACCTTGACATGATGACTCTGGATTCACTCAAGGCCTCACCATGACATGGTGACTCTGGTCCCCATCTGGACGTCCCCTAGACCAGGTGAATCTGGTACCCCTCTAGGCGTCAACTAGACCTGGTGACTCTGGTCCTCATCTGGGCCTCACCTGGACCTAGTGAATATTCTCCCCACCTGCGCCTCGATGGACCTGGTGACTCTGATTCTACCTGGGCATCATTGGGACATGGTTACTGTATTACCCACTGGGACTGACCTGATCCTGGTAACTCTGGTCCTGACTTTGTCCTCTTCTGTACAAGGTGACTCTGGCTCCACCTGGGCCTCACCTGAACCTGGTGACTCTGATCCTAAGCATGGCCTCACCTGACCTGGTGACTCTGGTTCCCATCGGGACCTCACCTGGACCTCATGTCTCCGGTTACACCTGGGCCTCACCAGGACCTGGTGTCTCTGGTACCCACCTGGGTAGCATCAGGATATGGTTACACTGTTCACTAACACTCATCCAGCAGGACCTAAAAACTCTGGTCTTCACCTGGGGCACACCAGGACATGGTGACACTGGTTCCCACCTAGGTCTCACCTGGACATGGTGAGTCGGATCCCCACCTGGTCCTCACCTGTAACTGGTGATTTTCTTTCCCACATGGACATCATGTGGACCTGGTGGCTGCAGTGTTTCTAGATTCTCATGTACCTCGTTACTCTTGTCACCAACAGGAACTCACCTGGACCTGGTTACTGTGTTCCACACATGGGCCCCCAAGTACACTTGTTGATCATGGTCCCCAAGCCAGCCTCACATGGACCTGTTGCCTCTGATCCCCACCGTGCCCTCACGTGTACCTGGTAACTCTGGTCCTCACTTGGGACTCATCTGGACCTAGTGACTCTGGTCCCCACCTGGGCTTCACTTGGATCTGGTGACTCTGGTCCCCACCGGGACTTCACCTGGATCTGTTGACTCTGGACCCACCTGGACCTCTCCTGGACCTGGTGACTCTCTTTCCAACATGGACCTCACCTGGATCTGGTGACTCTGGACCTCAGTTTGGCCTCACATGGACCTGGTGTCTCTCGTCCCCACTTGGATCTAACTCAGAACTGCTGAATCTTGCCCCACCTAGGCTGCACCCAGACCTGGTGACTCTTGTCCCCACTATGCCTCAATTCGACCTGATGAATCTGGTCCTCACGTGGGCCTCACATGGACCTGGGACTCAGCTGGATAGAGTGGCTCTGGTTTCCACAAGGGGGTCACCTGATACTGCAGACTGTGGTCTTATTCTATGCCTCACCAGGACCAAGTGATTCTGTTACCCATTTGGGCCTGCATGGCCCTAGTGACTCTGGTCCTCACCCAGGCATCATTGGGACCTGGATACTCTACTCCACACCTGGGCCTCACTTTGACCAGGGACCTCTGGTCCCATTCTGGGCCTCAAACTAAACTGGTTACTCTGGTTCCCCCTCTGGGCCTCACCCTTACCTGGTGACGCTGGTCACCCCTTGGGCTTCACCTGGGCCTGGTGATTCTGGTCCTTAGCTGATCCTCACCTGGATCTGGTGACTGGTCGCCACCTGGGCCTCACCTGGACTTGGTGAATCCTGTTACCACCTGCGCCTCACCTGGACCTAGTGACTCTGGTCCCACCTGGACCTCACCTGGATCTGGTGGCTCTGGTTCCCATATGGGGCTCTCCTGGTCCTGGTTCCTGTGGTCTCCATCTGGCCTCACCAGGAACACAATGACTCTGATCCATATTTGGGCTTCTCCTGGACCTGTTGACTCAGGGCCTTACCTAGGCATCATTGGGACCTGGATACTCTCTTATATACCTGGGCCTAACCTGGAACTGGTGACTGTGGTCCCCCTGGGCCTCACCTGGACGAGGGTGACAGTTTCCCACAGGGACCTCAACTGGACCTGGTGATTCATGTCCTCATACGGGCATCATGGGACCTGGTTTCTTAGTTATACATCAGGGCCTCACCTGGACCTAGTGATTTTCGTCCCGCTGTGGGCCTCACTCTGACGTGGTGACTCTGGTCCCCACATGGATATCACCAGTACTGGGTGACTCGCCCCCTCTGGGACTCCCCCGGAGCTGGTTACACTGGTCTTCAACTGGGCCTCAACAGGACCTGGTGAATCTACTCCTCACTTAGGCCTCGTCTGGACCTTGTGACTCTTTTCGCACCTGGCATCAAAGGGACATTGTTACTCTGTTCCACACCTGGGCCTCACCTGGACATGATAACTTTGCTCCACACTTTGGTCCTCAACTGGTTCTGATGACACTGGTCGCCCCACCTTGTTCTCAATCTGAACCTGGTGACTGTGGTCCCCACCTGGGTCTCACCTGGACCTGGTGACTAAGTTCCCACATGAACCACACCTGGACCTGGTGACTGTGGTGTTCTTGTAGACTCACATTTACCTGGTGACTCCTGTCCCCACTAGGGCCTCACCTGGATCTGGTGACTCTGGCCTGCAGGTTGGCCTCACCTGGACCTGGTGAGTGGGGTTGCCACCTGGGCATCACCCATACCTGGTGTCTCAGGTCACCACGTGGGCCTCTTGGACCTGGTGAATCTGTACGTACCTGGTCCTCTCCCAGACCCGGGGACTCTGCTCACCACCTGGGCCTCACCTGGACCTGGTGAATTTGCTCCCCGTCTGGGCCTCACCCAGTCCTGGTGACTGTGTTCCCCACCCGGACCTGATTGCTGTGGACTCTTTCTTGGCCTCACCTGGACTTGGTGACTCTGATCCTATCTGCGCGTCGCCCAGACCTGGTCACTCTGGTCTTCACCTGGGCATCATTGGTACCTGGTGACTCTGTTCCACACCTGAGCCTCACCTGGACATGATGACTCTGGAACCACTCTGGGCCTAACCCTGACCTGGTGACTCTGGTCTCCATCTGGATGTCACCGGGACCAGGTGACTCTGGGAACCCTCTAGGCCTCAACCAGGTCTGGGGACTCTGGTCCTCACCTGGACCTAGTGAATATGGGCCTCACCTGGACCTAGTGAATATGCTCCATCTGGGACTCAGTTGGACCTGGTGACTCTGGTCCCTACCTGGGCATCATCGGGCTATGGATCCACTGCATGGCCTGCAGGTTGGCCTCAGCTGGACCTGGTAACTCTGGACCCTACCCGGGCATCACCGGGACACGGTTCCTCTGCATGGCCTCCAGGTTGGCCTCACCTGGAACTAGTGACTGGACTTGCCACCTGGGGCTCACCCATACCTGGTGTCACAGGTACCCACGTGGGCCTCACTTGGACCTGGTGAATCTGGTCCTTTCCCGGTACTCACCCGGACCTGGTAACCCTGGTCACCACCTGGGAATCACCTGGACCTGGTGAATATGGTCCCCCTTTGGGCCTCACCCAGTCCTGTTGACTTTCTTCCCCACCTGGACCTGATTTCTGTGGACTCCTCTTGGCCTCAACTGGAACTGGTGACTCTGAACCTAACTGGGCCTCACCCAGATCTGGTGACTCTGGTCCTCACCTGTGGACCATTATGACCTCTATACTCTGTTCCACACCTGAGCCTCACCTGGACATGATGACTCTGGAACCTCTCTGGGCCTCACCCTGACCTGGTGACTCAGAACCCATCTGGATGGCTCTGGACCAGGTGATTCTGGTACCCCTCTAGGCCTCAACAAGGTCTGGTGACTCTGGTCAACTAGGCCTCACCTGGACCTAGTGAATTTGCTCCATCTGGGCCTCATTTGGACCTGGTGACTCTGGTCCCTAACTGGGCATCATCGGGACATGGTTCCACTGCATGGCCTTCAGGTTGGCCGCACCTGGACCTGGTAACTCTGGTTATACCTGGGCATCATCGGGACGTGGTTACTCTATTCCCCAGTGGGACTGACCTGATCGTGGTAACTCTGGTCCTGACTTTGGCCTCTTCTGTACCATTGGACTCTGGCTCCACCTGGACCGCACCTGTAAGTGGTGACTCTGATCCGAAGCATCGCCTCACCTGACCTGGTGACTGTGGTTTCCATCGGTACCTCACCTGGACCTCATGTCTCTGGTCCCACCTGGGCCTCATCAGGATCTTGTATCTGGTACCCACCTGAGTAGCATCAGAATATGGTTACACTGTTCACTAACAGTGACCCAGCCAGTCTTGTTAACTCTGGTCTTCACCGGGTCCACACCTGGACATGGTGACACTGGTTCCCACCATGGTCTCACCTGGACATGGTGAGTCACATGACCACCAGGTCCTCATCTGTAACTGGTGATTCTCGTTCCCACATGGACATCACGTGGAACTGGTGGCTGCAGAGTTTCTAGCTTCTCATGTACCTCGAGAATCTGGTCCTAACCTGGGCCTCACCGGGACCTGGTGAGTGTGGTTGCCTCCTGCACCTCACCAGGACCTGGTGATTCTGGTCTGCCCCTGAGACTACCCTGGATCTTGTGACTGTGGTCCGCACCTGGCCTCACCTGGATTTGGGGACTCCGATCCCCATCCGGACCTCCCCTGGCCCTGTTGTCCATGGTCTTCAACTGGACAAAATTGGGACCCGGTGACTTTGTTCCACAACTGGACCTCACCTGGACAGGTGACTCTGGTCCCCCTCTGGGTCTCACCATGCCCTAGTGACTGTGAACCCAACTTTGGACTGACTTGGACCTGCTGACCCTGGTTGCCACCTGCGCCTGACCTCGAACTGTTGACTCAGGTTCTTTCAAAGGACTCCCCTGTACCTGGTGATCCTGGTCCCCAATTGGGCCTCAACTGGATGTGGTGACTCTTGTCACCACTGGGGACTCACCTAGACAGGCTTACAGTGTTCCACACCTGGGCCACATGTAGACCTGTTGACCATGGTCCCCAAGCCAGCCTCACGTGTACCTTTTGGCTCTGGTCCCCGCCGGGGCTTCACTTGTACCTGGTAACTCTGATCCTCACTGGGCCTCATCTGGACCTAGTGACTCTGGTCCCCACCTGGGCTTCACCTGGATCTGGAGACTCTGGTCCCCACCTGGACTTCACCTGTATCTGGTGACACTGGTCCCCACCTGGACCTCTCCTGGACCTGGTGTCTCTCTTTCCAACATGGACCTCACCTGGATCTGGTGACTCTGGTCCTCAGTTTGGCCTCACCTGGACCTGGTGTCGCTCGTCGCCACTTTGACCTAACTCAGAACAGCTGAATTTGCCCCACCTAGGCCGCACGCAGACCTGGTGACTCTTGTCCCCAGCTATGCCTCAATTCGACCTCATGAATCTGGTCCTCACGTGGGCCTCACATGGACCTGGGACTCAGCTGGATAGAGTGGCTCTGGTTCCCACAAGGGGCTCACCTGATACTGGTGACAGTGTTCTTATTCTATGCCTCACAAGGTCCTAGAGATTCTGTTCCCCATCTGGGCCTGCATGGCCCTAGTGACTCTGGTCCTCACCCAGGCATCATTGGGAACTCGATACTCTATTCCACACCTGGGCCTCACTTTGACCAGGGACCTCTGGTCCCATTCTGGGCCTCAAACTAAACTGGTTACTCTGGTTCCCCTCTGGGCCTCACCCTTACCTGGTGACTCTGGTCACCCCTTGGGCTTCACTTGGGCCTGGGGAATCTGGTCCTTAGCAGGTCCGCACCTGGATGTGGTGACTGGTCCCCACCTGGTTCTCACCTGGACTTGGTGAATCCTGTTGCCACCAGCGCCTCACCTGGACCTTGTGACTGTGGTCCCACCTGGACCTCACCTGGATTTGGTGGCTCTGGTTGCCATTGGGCCTCTCCTGGACCTGGTTCCTGTGGTCTCCATCTGGCCTCACCTGGAACACAATGACTCTGATTCATATTTGGGCCTCTCCTGGACCTGTTGACTCTGCTCCTTACCTGGGCAACATTGGGACCTGGATACTCTCTTATATACCTTGGCCTCACCTGGACATTGTGACTGTGGTCCAACCTGGGCCTCACCTGGACGAGGTGACTGGTTCCCAAAGGGACCTCACCTGGACCTGGTTACTCAGGTCCTCATATGGGCATCATGGGACCTGGTTTCTCAGTTCCACATCGGGGCCTCATCTGGACCTAGTGATTCTCGTCCCGCTCTGGGCCTCACCCTGACGTGGTGACTCAGGTCCCACCTGGATATCACCAGAACCGGGTGACAGTGGTCCCCCTCTGGGACTCACCTGGAGCTGGGGACACTGATCCTCAACTCGGCCTCAACAGGACCGGTGAATCTACTCCTCACTTAGGCCTCGTCTGGACCTTGTGACTCTTTTCCCACCTGGCAACAATGAGACATGGTTACTCTGTTCGCACCTGGGCCTCACATGGAAATGATAACTTTGCTCTGCACTTTGGCCTCAACTGGTCCAGATGACCCTGGTCACCCAACCGAGGCCTCAATCTGGACCTGGAGACTGTCGTCTCCACCTGGGTCTCACCTGGACCTGGTGACTCTCGTTCCCACATGAACCACACCTAGACCTGGTGACTGTGGTGTACTTGTAGACTCACATTTACCTGGTGATTCCAGTCCCCAGTAGGGCCTCACCTGGATCTGGTGACTCTGGCCTGCAGGTTGGCCTCACTTGGACCTGGTGAGTGGGATTGCCACCTGGGCCTCACCCAAACCTGGTGACTCAGGTCCCCACGTGGGCATCTTTGACATGTTAATCTGGTCCTTACCTGATCCTCTCCCAGACCCGGGGACTCTGCTCAACACCTGGGCCTCACCTGGACCTGGTGAATCTGGTCCCCATCTGGGCCTCACCCATTCCTGGTGACTTTGTTCGCCACCTGGACCTGATTGTTGTGGTCTCCTTCTTGGCCTCACCTGGAACTGGTCACTCTGATCGTATCTGCACGTCACCCAGATCTGGTGACTCTGGTCCTCACCTGTTGATCATTATGACCTGGATACTCTTTCCACACCTGAGCCTCACCTGGACATGATGACTCTGGATCCACTCTGGGCCTCCCCCTGACATGGTGATTCTGGTCCCCATCTGGATGTCACCTAGACCAGGTGAATCTGGTACCCCTCTAGGCCTCAACCAAACCTGGTGACTCTAGTCCTCAAGTGGGCCTCACCGGGACCTAGTGAATATGCTCCCCACCTGCGCCTCATCTGGACATGGTGACTCTGGTTCTACGTGGGCATCATCGGGACATGGTTACTCTATTCCCCACTGGGACTGACCTGATCCTGGTAACTCTGGTCCTGACTTTGGCCTCTCTGTACCAGGTGATTCTGGCTCTAACTGGGCCCTCACCTGTAACTGGTGACTCTGATTCTAAGCATGGCCTCAACCTGACCTGGTGACTGTGGTTCCCATCGGGACCTCACCTGGACTCATGTCTCTGGTCCCACCTGGGCCTCACCAGGGCCTGGTGTCTCTGGTACCCACCTGGGTAGCATCAGGATATGGTTACACTGTTCACTAACAGTGACCCAGCCGGACCTATTAAATCTGGTCTTCACCTGGGCAACACCTGGACATGGTGACACTGGTTCCCACCTGGGTCTCCCCTGGACATGGTGACTCAGATCCCCAATGGTCCTCACCTGTAACTGGTGATTCTCGTTTCCACATGGGACATCATGTGGACCTGGTGGCTTCAATGTTTCTAGCTTCTCATGTAACTCGTGACTCTGGTCCCCACCAGGCCCTCACCGGGACCTGGTCAGTGTGGTTGCCACCTGCATCTCACCTACACCTGGTGATTCTGGTCTGCACCTGAGACTACCCTGGATCTAGTGACTGTGGTCCCCACCTGGGCTTCACCTGGATTTGGGGACTCCGGTCCCCATCTGGGGCTCACATGGCCCTGTTGACCATGGTCCACAACTGGGCAAAATTGAGACGTGGTGACTGTGTTCCACAACTGGAACTCACCTGGACCACGTGACTCTGGTTCCCCTCTAGGTCTCACCGTGCCCTAGTGACTGTGAAACCCACTTTGGCCTGACTTGGACCTGCTGACCCTGGTTCACACCTGCGACTGACGTCGAACTGTTGACTCTGGTTCTTTCAAGGGCCTCCCCTGTACCTGGTGATCCTGGTCCCCACCGGGCCTCACCTGGACGTGGTAACTCTTGTCACCACTGGGGACTCAACTGGACCTGCTTACTGTGTTCCACACTTGGGCCTCAATAAACCTGTTGACCATGGTCCCCAAGTCTACCTCACATGGACCTGTTGCCTCTGATCCCCACCGGGGCCTCACGTGTACCTGGTTACTCTGGTCCTCACCTGGGCATCATTGGTCCAGGTGACTCTGTTCCACACCTGAGGCTCCCCTGGACATGATGATTCTGGATCTCCCTGGCTATCAACCTGACCTGGTGACTCTGGTCCCCATATGAATGTCACCTTAACCAAGGGATTATGGTACCCCTCTGGGCCTCAACCAGGTCTGGTGACTCTGGTCCTCAACTGGGCCTCACCTGGACCTAGTGAATATGCTCCATCTGGGCCTCCTTTGGACCTGGTGACTCTGGTCCCTACCTGGGCATCATCGGGACATGGTTCCACTGCATGGCCTGTAGGTTGGCCTCACCGGGACCTGGTAACTCTCGTCCCTACCTGGGCATCATTGGGACCTGGTTCCTCTGCATGGCCTGCAGGTTGGCCTCACCTGGACCTGGTGAGTGGGTTTCTCACCTGGGTCTCACCCTTGCCTAGTGAAACAGGTCCCCACGTGGGCCTCACTTGGACCTGGTGAATCTGGTCCTTACCTGGTGGTCACCCGGAACTGGTAACTCTGGTCACCACATGGGAATCACCTGGGCCTGGTGAATCTGGTCCCCATCTGGGCCTCACCCAGTCCTGTTGACTTCTTCCCACCTGGACCTGATTGCTGTGGACTCCTTCTTGGCTAACCTGGAACTGCTGACTCTGATGCTAACTGGGCCTCACCCAGATCTGGTGACTCTGGTCCTCACCTGTGGACCATTATGACCTGGATACTCTGTTCCACACACTGAGCCTCACCTGAATATGTTGACACTGGATCCCCTCTGGGCCTCAGCCTGACATGGGGACTCTGGTCCCCATCTGGATGTCACCAGACCAGGTGAATCTGGTACCCCCTCTAGGCCTCACCTAGACCTGGTGACTCTGGTCCTCAACTGGGCCTCAACGGGACCTAGTGAACATGCTCCCCACCTGCCCCACATCTGGGCCTGGTGACTCTGGTTCTACCTGGGCATCATCGGGACATGGTTACTCTATTCCCACTTGGAGTGACCTGATCCTGGTAACTCTGGTCCTGACTGGCCTCTTCTGTACCAGGTGACTCTGGCTCCACCTGGGCCTCACCTGGAACTGGTGACTCTGATCCTAAGCATGGCCTCACCTGACCTGGTGACTGTGGTTCCCATCGGAACCTCACCTGGACCTCATGTCTCTGGTCCAAACTGGGCCTCACCAGGACCTGGTGTCTCTGGTATCCACCTTG
This sequence comes from Canis lupus familiaris, assembly GCF_011100685.1. Classification (NCBI taxonomy): domain Eukaryota; kingdom Metazoa; phylum Chordata; class Mammalia; order Carnivora; family Canidae; genus Canis; species Canis lupus. The sequence goes on along the minus strand of NW_023330647.1, from coordinate 13,636 downwards.
GTAGCATCAGGATACGGTTACACTGTTCACTAACAGTGACCCAGCCGGACCTGTTAACTCTGGTCTTGACCTGGTCCACACCTGAACATGGTGACACTGGTTCCCACCAGGGTCTCACCTGGACATGGTGAGTCAGATCCCCACCTGGTCCTCACCTGTAACTGGTGATTCTCATTCCCACATGGACATTATGTGGAACTGGTGGCTGCAGTGTTTCTAACTTCTCATGTACCTCGAGCATCTGGTCCGCACCAGGGCCTCACCGGGACCTGGTGTGGTGGTTGCCACCTGCACCTCACCAGGACCTGGTGATTCTGGTCTGCACCTGAGACTACCCTGGATCTTGTGACTGTGGTCCCCACCTGGGCTTCAACCTGGATTTGGGGTCTCCGGTCCCAATCGGGCCTCACCTGGCCCTGTTGTCCATGGTCTTCAACTGGACAAAATTGAGACCCGGTGACTGTGTTCCACAACTGGACCTCACATGGACCACGTGACTCTGGTCCCCCTCTGGGTCTCACCGTGCCCTAGTGACTGTGAACCCAACTTTGGCCTGACTTGGACGTGCTGACCCTGGTTGCCACCTGCGCCTGACCTCGAACTGTTGACTCAGGTTCTTTCAAAGGCCTCCCCTGCACCTGGTGATCCTGGTCCCCAATTTGGCCTCAACTGGACGTGGTGACTCTTGTCACTAATGGGGACTCACCTAGACAGGCTTACAGTGTTCCACACCTGGGCTCAGGTAGACCTGTTGACCATAGTCCCCTAGCCGGCCTCACGTGGCATTTTGGCTGTGATCCCCGCCGGGGCCTCACGTGTACCTGTTAACTCTGATCTTCACCTGGGCCTCATCTGGACCTAGTGACTCTGGTCCCCACCTGGGCTTCACCTGGATCTGGAGACTCTCCTCCCCACCTGGACTTCACCTCGATCTGGTGACTCTGTTCCACACCTGGACCTCTCCTGGACCTGGTGACTCTCTTTCCAACATGGACCTCACCTGGATCTGGTGACTCTGGTCTCAGTTTGGCCTCACCTGTACTGGTGTCCTCGTCCCCACTTTGACCTAACTCAGAAATGCTGAATCTTGCCCACCTAGGCCGCACCCAGAGCTGATGACTCTTGTCCCCAGCTATGCCTCAATTCGCCCTGATGAATCTGGTCCTCACGTGGGCCTCACATGGGACCTGGGACTACCGCCTGGATAGAGTGGCTCTGTTCCCACAAGGGGCCACACCTGATACTGGTGATTGTGGTCTTATTCTATGCCTCACCAGATGTACTGATTCTGTTCCCATCTGGGCCTGCATGGCCCTAGTGACTCTGGTCCCTCACCGAGGCTCATTGGGACCTGGATCCTCTATTCCACACTAGGGCTCAACTTGACCCGGGACCACTGGTCCCATTCTGGGCCTCAAACTAAACTGGTTACTCTGGTTCCCCTCTGGGCCTCACCTTACCTGGTGACTCTGGTCACCCCTTGGGCTTCACTTGGGCCTGGTGAATCTGGTCCTTAGCTGGTCCAACATTTGGATCTGGTGACTGGTCGCCCCTGGCCTCACCTGGACTTGGTGAATCCTGTTGCCGCCAGCGCCTCACCTGGACCTTGTGACTGTGGTCCCACCTGGAACTCACCTGATCTGGTGGCTCTGGTTCCATATGGGGCTCTCCTGGACCTGGTTCCTAGTGGTCTCCATCTGGTCTCACCTGGAACACAATGACCTCTGATCCATATTTGGGCCTCTCCTGGACCTGTTGACTCTGGTCCGTACCTGGGCAACATTGGGACCTGGATACTCTCTTATATACCTGGCCTCACTGGACCTGGTGACTGTGGTCCCACCTGGGCCTCACCTGGATGAGGTGACTGGTTCCCACAGGGACCTCACCTGGACCTGGTGACTCAGGTCCTCATATGGGCATCATGGGACCTGGGTTCTAGTTACACATCGGGGCCTCACCTGGACCTAGTGATTCCGTCCCCCTCTGGGCCTCACCAGGACTTGGTGACTCAGGTCCCCACCTGGATATCACCAGAACCGGGTGACTCTGGTCCCCCTCTGGGACTCTCCCGGAGCTGGGGACACTGGTCCTCAACTGGGCCTCAACAGGACCTGGTGAATCTACTCCTCACTAAGGCCTCGTCTGGACCTTGTGACTCTTTTCCCACCTGGCATCTTTGGGACATGGTTACTCTGTTCCCCACCTGGGCCTCACATGGACATGATAACTTTGCTCCACACTTTGGCCTCAACTGGTCCTGATGAATCTGGTCCCCCGACCTAGGCCTCAATCTGGACCTGGTGACTGTGGTCCCCACCGGGTCTCACCTGGACCTGGTGGACTCTGATCCCACATGAACCACACCAGGATCTGATGACTGTGTTGTTCTTGTAGAATCACTTTTAACTGGTGAATCCAGTCCCCACTAGGTCCTCACGTGGTTCGGGTGACTTGGCCTGAAGGTTGGCCTCACATGGACCCTGGTTAGTGGGGATGCCACTTGGGCCTCACCCATACCTGGTGACTCAGGTCTCCACGTGGGCCTCTTGGACCTGGTGAATCTGGTCCTTACCTGGTCCTCTCCCAGACCGGGGACTCTGGTCACCACCCTGGGCCTCACCTGGACCTGGTGAATCCGACCCCATCTTGGCCTCAACTCAGTGCTGGTGACTTTAGTTCCCCACCTTGACCTGATTGCTGTGGACGCTTTCATGGCCTCACCTGGACCTGGTGACTCTGATCCTATCTGCGTGTCACCCAGACCTGGTGACTCTGGTCCTCACCTGGGCATCATTGGTACCTGGTGACTCTGTTCCACACCTGAGCCTCACCTGGACATGAGGCTCTGGACCTCTGGAACCACTCTGGGCCTAACCCTGACCTGGTGACTCTGGTCTCCATCTGGATGTCACATGGACCAGGTGATTCCGGTACCCCTCTAGGGCCTCAACCAGTTCTGGTGACTCTGGTCCTCAACTGGGCCTCACCTGGACCTAGTGAATATTCTCCATCTGGGTCTCATTTGGACCTGATGACTCTTGGTCCCCTTCCTGGGCATCATCGGGGACATGGCTCACTGCATGACCTGCATGTTTAGCCTCACCTGGACCTCGTAACTCTGGTCCCTACCTGGGCATCATCGGGACATTGTTCCACTGCATGTCCTGCAGGTTGGCCTCACCTGGACCTGGTACCTCTCGTCCCTACCTGGGCATCATCGGGACATGTTCCTCTGCATGGCCTGCAGGTTGCCCTCACCTGGACCTGGTGAGTGGGTTGACACCTGGGCCTCACCCATGCCTGGTGACACAGGTCCCCACGTGGGTCTCACTTGGACATAGTGAATCTGGTCCTTACCTGGACCTCAACCCGGAACTGGTAACTCTGGTCACCACCTGGGAATCACCTGGACCTGGTGAATCTGGTCCCCATCTGGCCTCACCCCAGTCCTGTGACTTTGTTCCCCACCTGGACCTGATTGCTGTGGGACTCCTTCTTGGAATCACCTTGAACTGGTGACTCTGATCCTAAATGGGTCCCTCACCAGATCTGGTGACTCTGGTCCTCCCCTGTGGACCATTATGATCCTGGATAGCTTTGTTACACACCTGAGCCTCACCTGGACATGATGACTCTGGATCCCCTCTGGGCCTCAGCCTGACATGGTGACTCTGGTCCCCATCTGGATGTCACCTAGACCAGGTGAATCTGGTACCCCTCTAGGCCTCAACTTGACCTGGTGACTCTGGGCCTCAACTGGGCCTCACCGGGACCTAGGGAACATGCTCCCCACCTGCGCCTCATCTGGACCTGTTGACTCTGGTTCTACCTGGGCATCATCGGGAAATGGTTACACTATTCCCTCTGGGACTGACCTGATCCTGGTAACTTCTGGTCCTGACTTTGGCCTCTTCTCTACCTGGTGAATCTGGCTCCACCTGGGTCTCACCTGTTAACTGGTGACTCTGATCCTAAGCATGGCCTCACCTGACCTTGTGACTGTGGTTCCCATCGGGACCTCCCTGCTCCTCATGTCTCTTGTCTCACCTGGGCCTCACCAAGACTTGGTGTCTCTCGTACCCACTTGGGGTAGCATCAGGATATGGTTACACTGTTCACTAACAGTGACCAGCCGGACCTATTATCTCTGGTCTTCACCTCGCCACACCTGGACATGGTGACACTGGTTCCCACCTTGGTCTCACCTGGACATGGTGAGTCGGATCCCCACAGGGTCCTCACCTCTAACTGGTGATTCTCATTCCCACATGGACATCATGTGGACCTGGTGGCTGCAGTGTTTCTAGCTTCTCATGTACCTCGTGACTCTGGTCCCCACCAGGGCCTCACCGGGACCTGGTGAGTGTGGTTGCCACCTGCACCTCACCTGGACCTGGTGATTCTGGTCTGCACCTGAGACTACCCTGGATCTGGTGACTATGGTCCCAACCTGGGCTTCACCTGGATTTGGGCACTCCGATTCCCATCTGGGCCTCACCTGGCCCTGTTGACCATGGTCCTCAACTGGGCAAAATTGGGACCCGGTGACTGTTTCCACACCTGGACATCACCTGGACTAGGTGACTCTGGTCCCCCTCTGGGTCTCACCGTGCTCTAGTGACTGTGAACCCCACTTTGGCCTGACTTGGTCCTGCTGACCCTGGTTGCCACCTGCGCCTGACCTCGAACTGTTGACTCTGGTTCTTTCAAGGGCCTCCCCTGTACCTGGTGATCCTGGTTCCCACCTGGGCCTCACCTGGACCTGGTGACTCTTGTCACCACCGGGGTCTCTCCTGGACCTGGTGACTCTCGTTCCCACATGAACCACACCTGGACCTGGGGACTGTGGTGTTCTTGTAGACTCACATTTACATGGTGACTCTGGTCCCCGCTAGGGCATCACGTGGATCTGGTGACTTTGGCCTGCAGGTTTGCCTCACCTGGACCTGGTGAGTGGGTTGCCACCTGGGCCTCACCCATAATTGGTGACTCAGGTCCCACGTGGTCCTCTTCTACCTGGGTGAATTGGTCTTTACCTGGTCCTCCTCTACACCGGGGACTCTGGTCACCACCTGGGTTTCACCTGGACCTGGTGAATCTGGTCCCCATCTGGCCCTCACGCAGTCCTGGTGACTTTGTTCCCCACCTGGACCTGATTGCTGTGGACTCCTCCTTGGCCTCACCTGGAACTGGTGACTCTGATCCTATCTGCGAGTCACCCAGACCTGGTGAATCTGGTCCTCATCTGGGCCTCATTGGTACCTGGTGACTCTGTTCCACCTGAGCCTCAAGTGGACATGATGACTCTGGAACATCTCTGGGCCTCACCCTGACCTGGTGACTCTGGTCCCCATCTGGATGTCACCTAGACCAGGTGAATCTGGTACCCTCTAGGCCTCAACAGTCTGGTGACTCTGGTCCTCAACTGGCCTAACCGGGACTAGTGAATATGCTCCCCACCTGCACCTCATCTGGACCTGGGTGACTCTGGTTCTACCTGGGCATCATCGGGACATGCTTACTCTATTCCACACTGGGACTGACCTGATCCTGGTAACTCTGGTCCTGACTTTGGCCTCTTCTGTACAAGGTGACTCTGGCTCCACCTGGGCCTCACCTGAACTGGTGAATCCTCTTGCCACCTGCGCCTCACCTGGACTTTTAGACTGTGTTCCCACCTGGACCTCACCTGGATCTGGTGGCTCTGGTTCCCATATGGGGCTCTCCTGGACCTGGTTCCTGTCGTCTCCATCTGGCCTCACCTGGAACACAATGACTCTGCTCCATATTTGGGCCTCTGCTGGACCTAGTGACTCTGGTCCTTACCTGGGCATCATTGGGACCTGGATACTCTCTTACATACCTGGGCCTCACCTGGACCTGGTGACTGTGGTCCCACTGGGCCTCACCTGGATCAGGTGACTTGGTCCCACCTGGACTTCACTGGATCTGGTGACTCGGTCCCACTGGACCTCTCCTGGACTGGTGATCTTTTCCAACATGGACCTCACCTGGATCTGGTGACTCTGGTACTCATTTTGGCTCACCTGGACCTGGTGTCTCTCGTCCCCACTTTGACCTAACTCAGAACTGCTGAATCTTGCCCACCTAGGCACCCACACCTGTTGACTCTTGTCCCCAGCTATGCCTCATCGACCTGATGGATCTGGTCCTCACGTGGGCCTCACATGGACATGGGACTCAGCTGGATAGAGTGGCTTGGTCCCACAAGGTGCTCACCTAGAACTGGTGAATGTAGTCCCACCTGGCCTCACCGGGACGAGGTTGATGGTTCCCACAACGGACCTCATTGGACATGGTGACTCAGGTCCTCATATGGGCAACATGGGACCTGGTTTCTCAATTCCACATCGGGGCCTCACCTGGACCTAGTGATTCTCGTCCCCTTGGGCCTCACCCTGATGTGGTGACTATGGTCCCCACCTGGATATCACCAGAACCGGGTGACTCTGGTCCCCTCTGGGACTCACCTGAGATGGGGACACTGGTCTCAACTGGGCCTCAAAGGACCTGGTGAATCTACTCACACATAGGCCTCGTCTGGACCTTGTGACTTTTCCCACCTGGCATCAATGGGACATGGTTACTATGTTCCCCACCTGGTCTCACCTGGATATGATAACTTGCTCCACACTTTGGCCACTGGTCTGATGATCTGGTCCCCCCACCTAGGCCTCAATCTGGCCTGGTGACTGTGGTCCCACCTGGGTCTCACCTGGAACCTGGTGACTCTCGTTCCCACATGAACCATACCTGGACCTGGTGACTGTGGTGTTCTTGTAGACTCACATATACCTGGTGCCTCCGGTCCCACTAGGGCCTCACATGGATCTGGTGACTCTGGCCTGCAGTAGGCCCACCTAGAACAGGTGAGTGGGGTTGCCACCTGGGCCTCACCATACCTGGTGACTCAGGTCCCCACGTGGGCCTCTTGGACCTGGTTGACACTGGTCTTACCTGGTCCTCACCCAGCTCCGGTCACCACTCGCCTCACCTGGACCTGGTGACTCTGGTCCCCATCTGGATGTCACCTAGACCAGTTGAATCTGGTACCCCTCTAGGCCTCAAACTTGACTGGTGACTCTGGTCCTCAACTGGGCCTCACCGGGACCTAGTAAACATGCGCCCCACCAAACTCATCTGGACTGGGACTCTGATTCTACCGGGAATCATCGGGACATGGTTACTTTATTCCCACTGGGACTGACCTGATCTGGTAACTCTGGTCCTGACTTTGGCCTCTTCTGTACCAGGTGACTCTGGCTCCACCTCGGCCTCACCTGAAACTGGTGACTCTGATCCTAAGCATGGCCTCCCCTAACCTGGTGACTGTAGTTTCCATCGGGACCTCACCTGGACCTCATGTCTCTGGTCCCACTGGGCCTCCACCAGGACCTGGCCCAGAGTCATCAAGTCCAGGTGAGGCTGACATGGTGACTCTGGTCCCCATCTGGATGTCACCTAGAGCAGGTGAATCTGGACCCATCTACGCCTCAACTAGAACTGGTGACTTGGTCTTCAACTTGGCCTCACCGGGACCTGGTGAATATGCTCCCCACCTGCGCCTCATTGGACCTGGTGACTCTGGTTCTTCCTGGGCATCATCGGGACATGGTTACTCTATTCCCCACTGGGACTGACTGATCCTGGAACTCTTGCCCTGACTTTGGCCTCTTCTGTACCAGGTGACTCTGGCTCAACCTGTGCCTCCCTGTAACTGGTGACTCTCATCCTAAGCATGGTCTCACCTGACCTGATGACGCAGTTCCCATCGGGACCTCAATGGACCTCATGTCTCGGGTCCCACTGGAGACTCACCAGGATCTGGTGTCTCTGGTAACCATCTGGGTAGCATCAGGTTATGGTTACACTGTTCACTATCAGGGACTCTGGTCCCCATCTGGATGTCACCTGGACCAGGTGATTCTGGTACCCGTCTAGGCCTCAACCAGATCTGGTGACTCTGGTCCTCAACTGGGCCCTAATGGACCTAGTCAATATGCTCCATCTGGGCCTCATTTGGAACTGGTTACTGGTCCCTACCTGGGCATCATCGGGACATGGTTCCATGCATGGCTGCAGGTTGGCCTCACCTGGACCAGGTAACTCTGGTTCCAACATGGGCATCTTCGGTACAACGATTCCTCGCATTGCCTGCAGGTTGGACTCACCTTGACCTGGTGAGTGGGTTTGCTACCTGGGCCTCACCCATACCTGGTGACACAGGTCCCCACGTGGGCCTCACATGGACCTGGTGAATCTGGTCCTTACCTGGTCCTCATCCGGAATGGTAACTCTGGTCATCACCTGGGAATCACCTGGACCTGTGAATCTGTTCCCAATCTGGGCCTCACCCAATCTGGTGACGTTGTTCCCCACCTGGACCTGATTGCTGTGGACACTTTCTTGGCCTCACCTGGAACTGGTGATCTGTTCCTAACTGGGCCTCACCCAGATCTGTTGACTCTGGTCCTCAACTGTGGATCATTAAGACCTGGATACTCTGTTCCACACTGAGGCTCACTGGACTTGATGACTCTGGAACCACTGGGCCTCACCCTGAAATGGAGACTTGGTCCCCATTGGATTCATCTAGACCAGGTGAATCTGGTACCCCTCTAGGATCAATAGACTGGTGACTCTCGTCCTCAACTTGGCCTCACCGGGACCTAGTGAATAGCTCCCCACCTGCGCCTCATCTGGACCTGGTGACTATGGTTCTTCTGGGCATCATCCTGACATGGTTCCTCTATTCCCCACTGGGACTGACCTGATCGTGGTAACTGTGGTCTTGACTTTGGCCTCTTCTGTACCAGGTGATTCTGGCTCCACCTAGGCCTCACCTGTAACTGGTGACTGTGATCCTAAGCATGGCCTCACCTGACGTGGTGACTGTGGTTCCATCGGGATCTGGACCTCATGTCTCTGGGCCCACCTGGGCCTCACCAGGATATGGTGTCTCTCTACCCGCCTGGGTAGCATCAGGATATGGTTACACTGTTCACTAACAGTGACCCAGCCGGACCTTTTAACTCTGGTCTTCACCTGGGTCTCACCTGGACATGGTGAGTCGGAACCCCACCTGGTCCTCAACTTAACTGCTGATTCGCGTTCCCACATGGAAATCATGTGGACCTGGTGGCTGTAGTGTTTCTAGCTTCTCATGTAGTGGATCGGGTCCCCACCAGGGCCTCACCGGGACCTGGTGAGTGTGGTTGCCACTGAACATCACCTGGGACCTGGTGATTCTGGTCTGCACCCGAGACTACCCTGGATCTGCTGACTGTGGTCCCCAACTGGGCTTCACCTGGATTTGGGGACTGGTCCCCATCTGGGTACACCTGGCTCTTGACCATGATCTTCAACTGGGCAAAAATTTGGACCCGGTGACTGTTCCACAAGAGGACCTCACCTGCACCAGGTGACTCTGTCCCCCTCTGGGTCTCACGGTGCCCTAGTGACTGGAACCCACTTTGGCCCGACTTGCACCTTCTGACCTGGTTGCCACCTGCACCTGACTCGAACTGTTGACTCTGGTTTTTTCAAGGGCCCTGGACCTGGTGATCCTGGTCCCCACCTGGGCCTCACCTGGACCTGGTGACTCTTGATACCACAGGGGACTCACCTGTACCTGCTTACTGTGTTCCACACCTGGGCCTCAAGTAGACTGTTGACCACGGTCGCCACGCCGGCCTCACAGGACTTGTTGCCTCTGATCCCCACCGGGGCCTCACGTGTACATTGTATCTGGTCCTCCTGGGCCTCATCTGGACCTAGTGACTCTGTCCCCACCTGGGCTTCACTGGATCTGGTGACTCTGGTCCTCAACTTGGCCTCACGTGGAACTATTGAATATGCTCCATCTGGGCCTCATTTGAACCTGGTGACTCTCTTCCCTACCTGGGCATCATCGCGACAGTTTCCACTGCATGGCGTTTAGGTTGGCCGCACCTGGACCTGGAAACTGTGGTTCTACCTGGGCATCGGGACACTCTTCCTCTGCATTGCCTGCAGTGTGTCCTCACCTGGATCTGGTGAGTGGGGATGCCACTTGGGCCTCACCCATACGTGGTGACCAAGGTGCCCACCGTGGGACTCACTGGACCTGGTGAATCTGGTCCTTACCTGGTCTCACCCATTCTGGTGATTTTGTTCCCCACCTGGACCTGATTGCTGTGGACTCTTCTTGGCCTCACCTGGAAGTGTGACTCTGATCGTAGTGGCCTCACCCAGATATGGTGACTCTGGTCCTCACCTGTGGACCATATGACCTGGATACTCTGTTCCACACCTGAGCCGCACCTGGACATGGATCTGGATCCACTCTGGGCATCACCATGACATGGTGACTCTGGTCCCCATCTGGATATCACCAGAACCGGGTGACTCTGGTCCCCCTCTGGGACTAACCTAGAGCTTGGGACACTGGTCCTCAACTGGATCCAACAGTACCTGTTGAATCTACTCCTCCTCACTTAGGTCTCGTCTGAACCTTGTGACTCTTTCCCACCTGGCATTAACGGGACATGGTTACTCTGTTCCCCACCTGGGCCTCACTTGGACATGATAACTTGGCTCCACACTTTGTCCTCAACTGGTCCTGATGAATCTGGTCCCCCCACCTAGGCCTCAATCTGGACCCGGTGACTGTGGTCCCTACCTGGGGCTCACCTGGACCTGGTGACTCTCGTTCCCACATGAACCACACCTGGACCTGGTCCCTGTGGTGTTCTTGTAGACTCACATTTACCTGGTGACTCCGGTCCCCACTAGGCCTCACCTGGATCTGGTGACACTGGCCTGCATGTTGGCCTCACCTGGACCTGGTGAGTGGGGTTGCCACCGGAGCCTCACCCATACCTGGTGACTCATGTCCTCACGTGGCCCTCACTTGGAGGTGGTGAATCTGGTCATTACCTGGTCCTCGCCAGACCCGGGGAGTCTGGTCACCACCTGGACCTCACCGGACCTGGTGAATCTGGTCCCCATCTGGGCCTCAGCTAGTCATGGTGACTTTGTTCACCACCTGGACCTGATTGCTGTGGATACTTCTTGTCCTCACCTGGAACTGGTGACTCTAATCTATCTGCGCATCACCCAGACCTGGTGACTCTGGTCCTCACCTGGGCATCATTGGTACCTGGTGACTCTGTTCCACAGCTGAGGCTCACCTGGACTTAAAGACTCTGGAACCTCTCTGGGCCTCACCCTGACCTGGTGACTCTCGTCCTTACCTGGGAATCATTGGGACCTGGATACTCCTTATATACCTGGGCCTCACCTGGACCTGATGACTGTGGTCCCCACCTGGGCCTCACCGGGATGACGTCACTGGTTCCCACAGGGCCCTCACCTGAACCTGGTGACTCAGGTCCTCAAATGGGCATCATGGGACCTGGTTTCTCAGTTCCACATCGGGGCTTCACCTGGACCTAGTGATTCTCGTCCCCGTCTGGGCCTCACCCTGACATGGTGACTCTGGTCCCCACCTGGATATCACCAGAACCGGGTGACTCTGGTCCCCCTCTGGGACTCACCCGGAGCTGGTGACGGTCCTCAACCTGGCCTCAAAAGGACCTGGTGAATCTACTCCTCACTTAGGCCTCATCTGGACCTTGTGACTCTTTTCCCCCTGGCATCAATGGGACATGGTTACTCTGTTCCTCACCTGGGCCTCACTTGGACATGATAAATTTGCTTGCACACTTGGCCTCAAATGGTCCGATGACTCTGGTCCCCCCACGTAAGCCACAAACTGCACCTGGTGACTGTGGTCCCCACCTGGGTCTCACCTGGACCTGGTGACTCTCGTTCCCACATGAACCACACCTGGACTGGTGACTGTGGTATTCTTGTAGACTCACATTTACCTGGTGACTCCGGTCCCCACTAGGGTCTCACCTGGATCTGGTGACTCTGGCCTGCAGGTTGGCGTCACCTGGACCTGGTAATGGGGTTGCCACTGGGCCTAACCCATAACTGGTGACTAATTCCCCACGTGGGCCTCTTGAACCTGGTGAATCTGGTCCTTACCTGGTCCTCTCCCAGACCCAGGGACTCTGCTCAACACCTGGGCCTCACCTGGACCTGGTGAATCTGGTCCCCTCTGGGCCTCACCCAGTCCTGGTGACTTTGTTCCCCACCTGGACCTGATTTTCTGTGGACTCTTTCTTGGCCTCACCTGGAATTTGTGACTCTGATCCTATCTGCGCGTCACCCAGATCTGGTCACTCTGGTCCTCACCTGTGGACCATTATGACCTGGATACTCTGCTCCACACCTGAGACTCACCTGGACATGATGACTCTTGATCCCCTCTATTCCACCCTGACATGGTGACGCTGGTCCCCTTCTGGATATCACCTAGACCAGGTTAACCTGGTTCCCCTCTAGGGCTCAACTTGACCTGGTGACTCTGGTCCTCAACTGAGCCTCACCAGGACCTAGTGAACATGCTCCCCCACTCGCCTCATCTGGACCTGGTGACTCTGGTTCTCCCTGGGCATCATCGGGACATGGTTACTCTATTCCCCACTGGGACTGACCTGATCCTGGTAACTCTGCTCCTGACTTTGGCCTCTTCTGTACCAGGTGACTCTGACTCCACCTGGGCCTAACCTGTAACTGGTGACTCTGATCCTAAAATGGCCTCACCTGACCTGGTGACTGTGGTTCCCATCGGGACGTCACATGGACCTCATGTCTCCGGTCCCACCTGAGCCTCACCAGGACCTGGTGTCTCTGGTACCCTCCTTGGTAGCATCAGGATATTGTTAAACTGTTCACTAACAATGACGCAGCCGGACCTATTTAACTCTGGTATTCACCTGGGCCACACTGGACATGGTGACACTGGTTCCCACCTGGGTCTCACCTGGACATGGTGAGTCGGATCCCCAATGGTCCTCACCTGTAACTGGTGATTCTCGTTCCCACATGGACATCATGTGGACCTGGTGGCTGCAGTGTTTCTAGCTTCTCATGTACCTCGTGGCTCTGATCCCCACCAGGGCCTCACCGGGACCTGGTGAGTGTGGTTGCCACCTGCACCTGACCTGGACGTGGTGATTCTGGTCTGTAACCGAGACTACCCTGGATCTGGTGACTGTGGTCCCCACCTGGGCTTCACCTGGATTGGGGACTCTGGTCCCCATCTGGGCCTCACCTGGCTCAGTTGACCGTGGTCCTCAACTGGGCAAAATTGGGACCCAGTGACTGTGTTCCACAACTGGCCCTCACCTGGACCAGGTGACTCTGGTCCCCCTCTGGTCTAACCGTGCCCTAGTGCTGGGAACCCCACTTTGGCCTGACTTGGACCTGCTTACCCTGGTTGCCACCCGTGCCTGACCTCGAACTGTAGACTCTGGTTCTTTTAAGGTCCTCCCTGTACCTGGTCATCCTGGTCCCCACCTGGGCCTCACCTGGACTGGTGACTCTTGTCACCACCGGGGACTCACCTGGACCTGGTTATTGTGTTCCACACTGGACCTCAAATAGACCTGTTGACCATGGTCCCCAAACCGGCCTCAATGGACCTGTTTCCTCCTCTGATCTCCACCGGGCCTCACGTGTACCTGGTAACTCTGGTCCTCACCTGGGCCTCATAAGGACC